>NW_016157905.1:133947-160573 GCF_001687245.7 Rhagoletis zephyria
TTTATATGCCTACTGTGTCCCACTGTGCAAGAACAAAATATTAGCACATTAAAATCATATACTTTCCTCTGCTTACCAATTTTTGCCGTTGGTCGCATAGTTCGTTGAACTTGGCTTAACAAAGTGCCGAAAACATAAGTGCATTTTTTCCCTATATACCATATGTACATACGTTCGCACATATAAGCATTTTTACAAGTTGCATTTTCTGCAACTATTCGTATAATAGCTAAGAGAGTCGCTGTTGTTCAGCGGACAATACAGTCCACACATACCAAACGCACTCTAGCTTATTTTCATATCTTTCTACCTCGCTTTTCTCTGCTGCACTCACCAAGCTAAGAGAACGTAAATCAAAGCCCGCTCTCCGACTTAAATACGTTCGGTACCAAGAACCCACCTCAGCGGTGAGCGGCTCTTTACGTATTATTATATCCACTTGTGCATTCCCGCACACATCCATACATACGCACTGTAATTAAAACAAACTCTCTGGTTTTTCGCACTTGTTCACCCACCACTGCGGTGACAAAGCGTAGCTTAGCCATATCTTCGGCTTCATATGTAAATATTTGCACATACATACCTACACTATAATCAAAACAAATTCTCTGTTGTTTTCGTTTCTTAACTCACCACTGCTGTGACAAAGCATATCTTAGCCATATACTCGGCTTCATACGTAAATTTTTGTACATACCTACATACGTATATTTTTACATTCCACATATTCTGCACATTTGTACATACGTGCTAACAAAGAATATTGTCACACGAATATTATCCATAACGCGATAAGAAGTGAGTTCAAGATATCAGATACATGCAACCCAGTAGGGAAAGCTCCCGAATTGCATTGGTCTAGATAGTGATAAATAACCAATACTTTTTCAGTATTTACATAATTATTTATATCACATTAAATATTTATACATACGTATATTTCACCACGTATTTAACAGTGAAAAGTGTTTGTGATTTTTTTTTTCTCTTACTGAAAATTTTTCAAATCCATATTCCGCGGATTTAATTGGGACGCTCCGTTTTCCACGTTATAAAAAGTGCTGAACCAAAAATTAAAGCAAATATAATTTCACGTAATTTGCAAAAAAAAAAACACAAACACCGCCACATAATCTTAAAATTTTTTTCCCGATTTTCTGCCGCACGAAGTGCAATTTTTTCTCGTTTGACACATATTTTTCTAATTTTTTGCGAACGTTATCTGGGTGGTACTCAGTAAAATTTAATTAAATCTTCATTTAATTTATATACGTGTGACCTTCCACAGCATTCAAAATGCCACTTGGACACAGTCCACCAAAAATGTCTGAAATCGCGACAAGGTCAAAAACTGCTTCGGAAGAAGCAACCGGTGGTAAGAGGGACCCCTCGCCGCGCCCGAAATCTAAAACTTTTGACCCATCCGCTCAAAAGTTTATAGCGGAATATGACAGTATCATGAGATACTGTGCAAAATTCAGTGATGCACCAATCCAAGACCACACTGAATCATATCTTATGATAAAAGACAAATCACTAGATGATTGTTGGGCACTGCTTCAGTCCGCCTATGATTTGGTTTTTTCAAAGCCAGATGATAGCCTACCCGAAAACTTTAAGAATTCGGTAGAAGGCAAGTACTTCACTTGCCTTGAGTTATATGAGGTGACCAAAGCAAAAATTGCCGATCAACTGTCGTAGATTAGAGCAATCGCCGCACCGAGTCCACCAGCCGGCGTGGAACACACCTCGGCAGAGGCAAACGTTTTTCTACAAGTCCCACCTTGTGACACGGAGACATTTTACGGCGGTTACGAAGAATGGTCCGCTTTTCGTGACATGTTCACAGCGGTGTACATCAACCACCCGAAGCTCTCTCGTGCTCAAAAATTGTATCACCTCCGATACAAAACCCAAGGAAAAGCCGGCTCCATCGTCGAGCAATACCCGCTCAGCGAGGATAACTTCGAGCTGGACTGGGAAGCTTTACGGTCACGAAACGAAAACAAACGTATCCTGGTTGACAACCAAATTAAAATTTTGATGACTTTGCCGACTATTCAATCCGAGAATAGCGAGCAACTTCAAAGGCTGCAAACATCAATTAACAACTGTCTGTCAGTTCTTAATTCCCAAGACGTCCAGACAGACAGTTGGGATCCCATATTGGTGTACATATGCTCATCCAAATTGCCCGAAACCACACTGTCACTTTGGGAACAATCTCTCTCTTCTCGAAGAGATTTACCCTNGTACATATGCTCATCCAAATTGCCCGAAACCACACTGTCATTTTGGGAACAATCTCCCTCTTCTCGAAGAGATTTACTCTCATGGTCACAAATGGACGATTTTCTTACTTCAAGATACGAAGTAGTCGAAAGACTTAGCCGGCTTCATCCAAGCCAAAATAAACAAAAATCAGTCGCTCATCAAAATGCTGCGCAAAACAGGTCCTTTAACAGGACTCTGAATCCCAAACCACAATCTCGACACTCCAGTGCGCGAGCGAATGAAACCGCCGCACAACACACTACTGCCCAGTCGACACCTCCCGCTCGACAAGCGCAGTCAAGCTCCGATTCCAGCGAGCAACCGTGCTGTTCCAAACAAGCACAAATACAATCATTGCATACCGACAACAATAGCAAAGTTCTCCTTCCAACTGCCATGGTCGCAGTTGAATACGAGGGGGAATTGTTTCAACTTAGAGCCTTGATTGATCAAGGCTCACAAAGAACTTTCATTTCCTCGAAAGTTCAAAAACGGTTGAAACTACCATTCGAACATTCCAAGTTCGAAATTTCCGGCATGGGTGGACATGTAGTACAAAGCTCCTCAAAGCTTTGTCCACTCACATTGGTAGCACCAAAAACCATGCAACGGATAAACACACAGGCTATCGTGTTACCTCAGCTCACGAGGCACATGCCTACATTCACCATTAGCCGTGAAAACTGGCAGCAATTCAAGATCCTTGAACTTGCTGACCCAAGCTGTCACATACCAGCTCAAACTGACATGGTAATCCGCATCGATATACTTCCACAAATCCTGCTGGAAGGTATACAAAAGATTTGCGACACTATCCTTGCGCAAAAAACAATATTTGGCTGGATTCTCAGTGGTCCAATAACCAAAAATGTGGTGGCATTCTCGACACAAGTAGAAGAGTGCTCGAATGCAACACTCAGCTCTCAGCTTCGAAAGTTTTGGGAAGAAGAGGAGATTCCACAACCTCCACAAATTTCCCCTGAAGATCAGGCATGTGAGCATATATATGCAACAACAACGACTCGTGCCCCAAACGGTCGATACATTGTGCGACTTCCATTCAAGGAAGAATTTCCAAAAAAGCTGTCGCTGGGCCACTCTCGGTCTGCTGCACTTCAGCAGTTTTTCAGTATGGAGCGATCGCTTCAAAAAAAGGAGACTTAGCCACAATGTACAATAAGGTGTTGCAAGAGTATCTCGACCTCGGTCATATGGAGCACACGAAGCCATGCGATATAATTTCCAATGGCGAATACTTCTCTTTCTAATTGCCACATCATGCGGTCGTCAAACCAGATAAGGTGACCACCAAAGTTCGCGTGGTATTCAACGCCTCAAAAACATCTGGTTCAGGAAAATCCCTGAATGACGTATTGCACACTGGTCCCACACTCTAGCCAGATCTCATGCTGCTCATTCTGCAGTGGCGAATGCACAGATTCGTGTTCAATGGTGACATTGAAAAAATGTATCGTCAAATACTCATCCATGAGGACGATAAAGATTTTCAGCGAATCATATTTCGCATATCGGCTGACTCTCCGACACCGATTATAATCTTAAAACCGTAACGTTCGGGGTTAATTGTGCACCATACCTCGCTATTCGTACCCTGCATCAATTAGCAGATGATACGATAGCGACATTTCCCTTGGCTGCCACAATACTTAAAACCGAAACGTATGTGGATGACATCCTATCCAGAATTCATGACATTGACAACGCCACTGAATCACTTCTTCAAGTGATCAAAGCGCTGAAGTCAGCTGGTTTCATACTCAAGAAACTAACGGCCAATCATCCGGCCATTTTAGAAAAATTTCCAAAGGAGGATCTTCTCGACTCCAACTTTTTGAAATTTGAGAGCGCTTCCACAAACACTCACAGATAAATTTTCATACACCGTTCTGCCTGCATCGACATCGAATGCCGTCACAAAGCGACAAATGTTATCTTCTGTCGCAAAACTTTTTGACCCGGCAGGATGGCTATCGCCAGTGATGATTCAAGCAATGATTCTTCTTCAAGAACTTTGGCTAGATGGCGTTGATTGGGAAGAATGTGCCAAACCGATATCCTTAGCAAAATGGCAGCAGTTCGCAGAAAATCTGCCAGCCATTTGCCACATCGAAATTCCTCGATGGGTTAATTTCACTCCGGGGCAAGATACCCAAATCAACGGGTTTTGTGATGCCTCGGAAAAAGCATATTGCGCTGCGATTTACATCCGCGTAGATGCTAGCAACCAAAGATATTCCACTCTCTTGGTTGCAAAAAGCAAAGTCGCACCATTGAAGACGGTAAGCTTGCCACGCCTGGAGCTGTGTGGTGCAGTCTTGCTCGCAAAACTGGTCGCAACTGTTCGAAAACAGCTCAAATTAGAATCGTGCAACACATTATAATGGTCAGATTCAGAGATTGTGCTAGCTTGGCTTGAAAAGCCACCATGTACATGGAAGACATATGTATCCAATCGTACCTCCCAAATCCGGGAATATCTTCCAACCGGTACATGGCGCCTTGTTGCCAGCCAAGACAATCCAGCCAACCTCGGCACCCGTGGTTGCAAACCGCAGGACTTGGCAAATTCCCCACTCTAGTTGCACGGACCAAATTGGCTCTCTTGCCACATGGATGCATGGCCAAGGTCAAAGGCATGCAGTGCATCTCCACCAGAAAAGCGCAAGGTGGAGGTATATCACGCGCTTGAAGAAGAGGTCGATTTTCTTGATCGCTTTTCTTCTTTCTCTCGAGCACTCCCGCGTGACTGCGTACATGTTCCGCTTCGCGAGCAATGCCCGCAACAAATCAAAGGGATTAGCTACAATCACCTATCCACATCTGACACATAACGAATTTCAATATGCAATTTTCCGAGCGAAAAAAGCGCTTTGCAAGATAAAAGGCCACTTAACAAAAAAAGTCCTCTTCTTGTTCTCAATCCTTCGTTGGACAAAGACGGGCTTATACGGGTTAATGGCCGATTAGCACATTCCACATTGAGCTATAATGAAAGGCACCCAATAATTCTCCCTACCGAATCGAGGTTCTGCCAGCTATATTTGGAGTTTTCACGCAGAAACACGATTAATGCTCCAAATGGTAAGGCAAGAGTACTACGTACCAAAGCTAACACCTCTCATTACAAAATGCATCTTTCAATGCAAAGTGTGCACGCTTTACAAGCAACAAACACGCACCCAAATAATGGCCGCTCTACCCCCTGAGCGCTGCAGTTTCTCACTCCCATTTTTCACAACGGGAGAAGATTTTGCTGGGCCATTCTAAATTAAAGCATGGGTGCTAAGATCTACAACCCTTATCAAGGGAGCGGTGCAGTTTTTGTCTGTTTTTCCACAAAGGCAGTGCATCTCGAGCTATGCTCGGGTCTTACAACCGAGGCTTTTCGAGCAGCATTCACCCGCTTCGTTGGCAGACGAGGTTTCCCCTCAAAAATGATGAGTGACAATGGAAAAACGTTTATTGGCGCCCAGCGCGCAACAGAACGCGACTTCTTTAAATTCCTTAACGAATGTTCCGCAGACATTGTCAAAAAATATGCCCCTCAAGGCATCAACTGGGAATATATACCACCCAGCGCCCCCCACATGGGCTGCTTTTGGGAATCTGCAGTGAAAAGCTTTAAAATCCATATAAAGAAAACCGCTGCAACCCACAAGTTTACTTTCGAAGAATTCACGACACTTCTGGTGCGAATCGAAGCAGTCCTCAACTCGAGGCCTCTGTCCGCACTTTCCCAAGACCCAGCTGATATGACAGCGCTTACTCCGGGTCACTTCCTTCGAGGTGCACCGCTGTTGGCCATTCCCGAGCCTAATGCGGAAGACCTCTCCCTACTAAACCGGTGGGAGAAAGTCAAAGCAATTCACCACCAATTTAGTCGCCGCTGGAAAGAAGATTACCTCAAAGATCTTCAGAAGAGATACAAGTGGAAAACCCCACAACGCGATCCTCAGCCAGGCGACCTCGTCGTGATCAAAGAAGATTCGCTCCCCCCACCGAGTGGCGATTGGGACGAATCGAAAACGTTCCCCCCGGCCCTGATAACCACATACGTGTCGTAGAAATCCGTACACAAAATAGAGTTATCACGCGGCCTCTCGTCAAACTTCCAAGGCACAATAAATAATTCTATACATATTTTCCTTCTGTATAGTAAGGGTCTTAACTTCCCGTTTAAATATTGTACCCAAGTACTTCTCGTTTCTCTGCCTTTGCTTCTACTTCCAGATCGAAGACATCATGGCATCAAGGAAGGTATGCCCCCTGGCTCCAACGGCGGAAACGGACAACTGCCTGCAATGCCGGCTCTGCCACCGGTACCACGCCTTGCGGACGTGCTCGGCCTTCAAGGCGATGAAGCCGCCACAACGGTTGGGAGTAGCCCGCGCACTGGGTTACTGCATCAACTGCCTTGCCCTCACCCACACTACGGGGGAGTGCGACTCGCCAGGCAGCTGCAAGACCTGCGGGCTAGCGCCCCACACGCTGCTGCATGTGGCAGCCAACAACCATGCGCGCACGGGCCAACGAAAGCAGCAACCCAAGCATCGCGCTCCTGCACGTAAGCGAGTAAAGACGCCCACCAACAAGGGAAGCCCGGAGCAAAAGACGCAGAACCCGCGCAACCAGGCGCACAATATGCGCAAGCAGGCATCGCAACCGCCGCGCAAGAAGACCGCCCGACGCACGATTGCGCGCACCCCCCAAGGCCTGCAAACGGCCAACTATCAGGGCCGCACCACTAACTGCGCCTTGGGCAACGCGATCCGCGCGCTGAAAGAACTGCAGGAGACCCTAAGCAGCGCATTCCTGCAGGGCGGGGAGGATGTTTAAGCCGCCGCTTAAAGCGCAATCTGACGGCCGTGCGCGCAATCCTTGGCCGCAGCAGTTTGGCAGTTGACCTACGTCAACTCCGAAAATGATTACCGAGCGCGCACGGCCGCCTACCATCATCGTGCCAAATTATGCGAAAGGCAGTTCAGCTATTAACGCCGGTCTACGTGCACGCGTCCTAGCGAGTCCACCGTCAAATAAATCTTATATAGCTATATACATATATATATGTTAATATATAAACATATATGATTTTGTGAATAAACTAAGAGAATTTTTATAACGTTTGAAATCAAAACCTAAGTATTTCCTTTAACGGAGATCGAAGTGCGTGTATACAAGGTGAGTGCTAAGGGACCAAGCGACCAAAGTATTCAATAGGTATATACCGAAATTAGCAGAGTTCGCGAATAAAATTTATGATTTAATGAATAGAACAAATAAGAGGCTAGGAAAATATTTAATTTGGGATGATAATTCAATCCAAGCCTTTGAATGCAATAAGGATAAGGTTGCGTCTGAGATATTGTTAAATCATTTTAAAAAAGATGCTAAATTATATTTAACTGTTGATGCTTCTAATGCGGCAATTGGAGGTGTCATTCAGCAACATTTCAATAATAACATTGAGCCAATTGCATTTTTCTCCAAAAAATTTCTCTGTCTGAGACTAAGTATAGTACATTCGACCGAGAACTTTTGGCAATTTATCTAACAGGTCTATTCTGCGCTGGTAATAAAAAGTTTGTAACCGATAAATAAAGTTCCTGTAAATTTTTAAGCCCTTTTCGTATTCTGTGTACTCTTGTAACCGGTAAATTTTGTTACCAGCTCATAAACTGGTAACAAATTATTGCCCCATGAAGTATGCAATGCCAGGATTTGCACAATTCTTCATAGCTGAATCGCTGGATATTTTAACTGCATTACCAACGTACCTAGAATCGCGGTGACAAGAACTGGTAACATTTTTTGGTAATACAATTTTCCGGTTACAAAATCTTCGGTAACGTGCAGAATAGACCTGTAACACACATAAACCTTAAATCAATGTTTTAAATTAAAAAAACAGAACGTAGTCCAAGACAAACGAGGCATTTGGAATACATCGCATAGTTCACTAATGATATACAATAGGGGTATTCTCGAAGTCATGCACGATGCACGGATGGCACGAAATGCAAAAATACTATTCCAAATTTCGAGAAAAATGAAGTGAGCGAGATGAGAGGAATGAGAGAAATATGTAGCAATTCCAACAACAAAACAACTAGCAAAGGGTCGCACTTATCTTGCTATGCTATTTTGCAAAATATATACATGGGTTTCGACGTTGCATATTTTGCAGCGTTAGGAAGTGTTGTTTCCCATGTATTTTGTTGTTGTGTGTTTGCAAGTTATGCAATCCATGCAATCCGTGCTACGTGCAATGGCTTTGCAAATTTGGAGAATACCCCTTATATATTGAAGGAGAGTCAAACATCATAGCTGATACACTATCTCGAGCTTATGAAATTAATGTAATTGGAAATACGGAGCTAAACTTTAAGAGTTTACAAAATGAACAGCAAAAAGATGATGATGCTTAATGATTTAAAAATTTGATCTTTTTTTTTGTATAATATGTATTTGTTTATTGAATCTTTCTTTCGAAAATAACAATAAGTTTTCAAATCTTACAAACTAATATTAAATTTAAAATTTCTGCGGCAATGCTTAGAAATTTTTTATTTTTTCATACATATATATTTATTACAGCTGTGGCGGCTGTCGGAATGGACAAGATTCTGAGCAGCAGAATCGCTGGATATCGTTATGGGCAGGCGGTCTGAAAGGACGAGTTCCAGAGCCGCACTGCCTGGGCGGGTAGAAAGGACTAGTTTCCACGCCGCGCCTGCGCTTCTCTATATTTAAGCAATTACAATCCAGTAGGCTGTGTTCGGTCCGAAAGGACAAGCTTCCGAGCTGCACTGAAAGGACGAGTTCCAGAGCCGAAATTTATATATTGCGGATATCGAAATTCATTATCAGGGAACGGATTTTATGGAAAATGCCTTTTTTTCTGCTAAAGAGATAGAGTATATTCGATTAAGAATGTCCACGATTTAGCTTTCCCTGATTCCATATATACACATTTGATGTTGCCTTTTTTTGCCTTTTTTAAGATATTTGCCTTTTTTTTTGACTTTTTTAAGATATTTGCCTTTTTTTGCCTTTTCTACCTTTAAAAAANTTGCAATACATTTTTTTTTTGCCTTTTCCTGCCTTTTTCGCTATTTTGTTTTGCCTTTTTTTGCCTTTTTTGCAATACCTGGTGCCTTTTCCTGCCTTTTTCGCTATTTTATTTTGCCGTTTCCAGCCTATTTCGTTACTTTATTTTGCCTTTTTTTAAAGGCTTTTAGGTCCTAAAAATCCGTTCCCTGTTCATTATAATGCGCATCATTTGATAATATCGGAGAAATCCTTTCTTTTTAGTCTTCTTGCATATCTCGGGCTAAGAAGATCTCTCACTAGTCGATTTGGATGGTTCATTAACCGTGCTTAGTAACTGGTGCTTAGCCCTCTTATGTCCTCATGCACCGTATTTACATTAATATCTGTGGATATTCGTATTTTTTATGTACCACGGCGCTCCGCAAAGCCCAATTCCATATGCCCAACATGGTTTAATCATATTATTAAAAAGCAACATCTTGTTATCTAGGCTTAATTTAGATTTGTGTCCTATAACCCAATGAAGGCTTGCTTGTTTTAGTTTCGCTTGAGAAATGTTGTTTTCTATATGCTCTTTCCAGGTAAGTCTTCAATCTAGTGCCATCCAAAGGTATTTGACATTATCTTTTTGTGGTATAGCCTTGCTGTTTATTTTTAGTGGTGGGCAAGTTTCTTTCTTCAATGTAAATATTGTCTGAACACCCTTGCATTCGTTAACTTTTATCCTCCAAAAACCCAGCCATAGCTCTAACTTTTTCCAATATTCTTGCATCTTGTAAGAAGCCTCTTTATGGTCTGAACTATTACTTAGGATGTCATCAATTGGCAAATCGCGAGTGTATATTACGCACATAGGGTCCTAGAACACTGCCTTGAGGGACACCTGCATCTATTGGGTGATTTTCCGTTCTAAAGGAATTCTGCCTGACTGAAGTTTCTCCCCAGTAGAAATCTTTCCAGAACTGCATGCGTATTTGCAGGAAGTGAAACCTCTACTTTGTATATAATTCCATCATGCCAGACTTTGTCAAAAGCTCGAGAGATGTCCAAAAATACACCCAAGGCTTTTCTAATACAAGAAACAATTCTATGAACTCGTTCTACAGTGCCATGTTTTTCACGAAAACCAAACTGATGTGGTGGTATTATTTGGTTACTTGTTAGTGAACTTGTATTTTTTTCAATAAAAGTTTTTCAAATATTGTGGAAAATACAGAAATCAAGCTAATCGGCCGATATGAACTTACTACCGTCGGATCTTTGCCTGGCTTTGGCACCATAATTGTTTCCGAAAGTTTCCATAAGTCGGGGAAGTGGCCCAACTTAAGCATGTTATTAAAAATATGTAACAAAAAATGTACGGAAATTTGTGGAAGCTCCTTTATCATTTCATCTGTAATCCTATCGTAACCAGGCGCTTTATTCTTCTGAATATCNGTTTCCGAAAGTTTCCATAAGTCGGGGAAGTGGCCCAACTTAAGCATGTTATTAAAAATATGTAACAAAAAATGTACGGAAATTTGTGGAAGCTCCTTTATCATTTCATCTGTAATCCTATCGTAACCAGGCGCTTTATTCTTCTGAATATCATGAACAATGATGTTAATTAAATCTTTCTTTTTAACCAAAAGCGGATTTGTGGTAAGGCTACTGGCGAGTATTGCAATAATGGAAGGATGAGAGCCTTCAGTGGGTCTAAAGACTTGTGAAAGATGATAGACGAAAATGTTTGCTTTATCCTCATCATTCCTCGCCCAGCTTCCGTTCTGAGTACGTAATGGTGCTTCTCGAAGAACGGGCCTCTTCGCATGCTTCAGTGTTCGCCAAAGGGAGTAGTCAGTCTGTTTCGAAGCAGAAAAGGACTTAAGGATCGACTGCTTACTTTTTTCTTTTTCCGCCTGCAACAAAATACATAATTCCTTTGTACACGCATTCAGCTCCTGTTTAAGCTTCGAAGACCAAATTCTTTGCCATTCCCTTCTTAATTTGCGCTTTTTACTTATTAAATTAAGAATGTTTGGGGTGTGCAGGCCAGGGCAGTACGAACTGCGATGTTTAATAGAAGGATTTTGTGTTGCAATTTCTTCGGCCTTAACTATTATATCAGTGAGATGTTCAGCTGCCCTGTCGCTATCATTCTTGGTCCGAAAAAGAATTTTCGGGTCAATGTGCGAACTGACACACTTTTTGTATTTTAACCAGTTTGTGTGCTTATTTGTAAGATTTTTTTGTTTTTCTTCATAATTAATAAACATTGACAATGTTATGAGATAGGGTGAATGATCTGAAAAGAGATCAAATAAGGCTTCAGTATTAACTCGGTGTCGCGCAATACCCTTTGTTCCACCAAAGTCAATAAGATCGGGTATTTTTTGGGGGTCAGATGGCCAATACGTTGGCTGACCAGTAGAGAAGACGTCAAATTCTCTGTTTTGGATTACTTTATATATATTTCTACCCTTTGGTGTAATCAATCTAGATCCCCAGAATGTGTGCTTGGCATTGTAATCTCCTGCTACAATAAGCTTACTGCCAAACTTTAGGAAAAAGTAATTAAATTGTTTTCTGTTATGTTATGACGAGGGGGGCAGTATATAGCAAATACAGTAAGGCCACCCAAGTGGTCATCAATGTTTATTGCAGTGTTATGAATGAAAATTTGATCTAAATATTTAAATTGAAAGTTAATTCAAATTCCTTTATTAAATTTCAATATTTGGTGTTAGATAACAGGGGAAGATCCGAGGCCATATATACCAACTAATGTACATAAGAAGGTTTTTAATATGCTTCATGGTATTTCACATCCTGGTACAAGGGCTACGCGTCGACTTATTGTTGAAACATTTTTATGGTCGAAAATGACCAAAGAAATCAACATATGGTCCAAAGAGTGTGTTAGTTGCCAAAAATCGAAAATCCATCGTAACACGAAATCTTCTATTAATAAAATTCCAATTTCAAAAGCTAGATTTGAACACATTCATTTAGATATTGTTGGTACTTTACCTGTTTCAAAAGGTCATCCTTAAATTCTGACAATAAGTGATAGGTTTACTCGCTGGCCAGAGGTATGTGCATTAAGAGATATTTCGGCTACAACGTTTGCGAATAAATTTTTTTTTTTTCAATTGGCGTCAGTTAGCACAGAAGAGAAATGACTGGCGTGCTGTTTTGGACTCGGCCAAAATCGCTTAGGCGGTTACAGCGCCAAATAAGAAGAAGAAGAATTAAATTACTAGGTAGTCATCGGTGGAGTGCAGTAAAGCCCACGGGCGATATTTCCATTTCGAAAGGGAAATAGCGCCAAAAATAAAAGGAAAAAAAGGCCGCGGGCTTTATTTTCTTTGCGAAAAAGCAATAATGGCCGCGGGCTTTATTTCCCAAAGAAAAGAAAATAACGCCCGCTTGATTTATTTCATAAAAAAGGAAATAAAGCCCCTGAAAGGTATTTTCTCTGGCTTTATTTTACTGAAACATTCCAATTATGTATACAAGCACACATTTGCATAAAATGGAACGTACTTTAAACGAACTGCTCTCTATTTTTGCATACAGTGTAGCTCTGCGCTAAATTCCCTTCTGCAGTAAACGCATAAAATCGAACGGTATAACTGATAAGCGAATTTTTGGAAATTAAAGGTAAATTGTTACTATTTTTTAGCCTTCAATGCGATGCGCATATTTGTTCTCAGCGTCTTAGGTTTAGTGGTGGCGCGCCAACGCGGACGGCCGCGATGGCGCCAACAGGCTCCCCCCCCCTCGCCATTACCCCGGAAAATTTATTTGTTTATATAATTACATTATTATTTGCTCTATATGAATGTACGACGAGAAGTTGGGGTTGTTTGTGTACCCACGCCGCAGAAATACTGTAGTGATGTGGATAACGCACGGGTTGTTTTAACTGAGAAGGCGACTTAAAACTTTCGCAAACAACAAAAATGAGTAAAGGTCAGAATAACATAAATCATCCGTGGTTGTGTGGTTTGTGTGACATCAAGGCACACGCCGCCAATCCGAGTAGAAGCTCGGCCAATCATTTTAAACTTTGCACAGATTGCTTTGCAAAGCACAGTAGGCATACTAATCTAAATGGTAAGAGTGGCATTTTGTGTACAATATGCCGTCAAATTATTCCACACTAGACGAAAGTATTTATTTAACTTTTTAATTTTTCATGTTTCTTTTTTTTGTGGAAACTTTGAATTATTTAATTTTCATACACATGTACATACGTACATACATATGTATTAAATATATGCATTGAAATTTGTTAATTCTAATTTCTTCCTATAATAAAGGAAAACAAATATTTAGTTCAATGGCATCATATTAGTTAGTTTTTATTTAGAACAGGGGATCTTGGATGTACATATTCCAAAATGAAGACAAGAGCCACAACAAAGATGAAATAAAGCCCACGGGCGTTATTGCCATATCGAAAGGGAAATAATGCCCACCGGCAAAAGGCAATAAAGCTCGCGGGCTTAATTTCTTTTTCGAAAATGCAATAACGCCCGCGGGCTTTATGTCTTTTTTTAAAGGAAATAAAGGCGTTATTGCACTCCACGGTAGTCACCATATTACAACATCTGCATACCATCCGCAAGGTAATAGTATGGTTGATAGAATTCAGAGGCAATTAAAAGCTATTATTATGGCCAGAGATGGAGCCGGAAGGTTATGTGATGAACTACCGATAATACTTTTCGGATTACGATCAGTTTACAAAGAAGATATTTCAGCTACATCTGCTGAAATGGTTTTCGGACAAAATTTACGTTTACTTGGTGAACTTGCTTTTCAATCAACGGAGAATTTTTCTTCAACTGAGATTTTAGGTTGTTTACGTGAACATTTTCGAAATGTTAATTCAAATGTAAACCCTCATCAAAATTCTAGCACTTGTTTTTATATTCCAAAGGACCTTCAAACCAGTAATATTGTTTTCGTTCATTCCATAAATAAATGTTCATCACAACAACAATACGAAGGACTCTAAAAAGTTATTGAAAGAGATAATAAATATTTTAGGGTAGAAATTAATGGTGAAGTCAAAACGATTCCAATTAATAGGTGAAAGCCAGCTATAATTGAAACTACACAGAAAACTAACACGAACAGTCGCATTAATGATGCAAAATTAAAAAGAAAAACAAGTAAGAAAGTCTAAGTTCGGGTGGAGCCGAACATTAAATACCCGGCGCAAGTATTAAATATATGTTTTTTCACCTTTCCGAAACCTACCGCTAGATGGTAAGCCGGAGTGTATCAATTTTGAGTAAATTAGCGTCCTTAAATTTCGAAATATTGCAGTTTCAAGCATTTATGAAATTTACCGTTATATGAAAAGCGGCCGTAATTTTAGTCCGATTTCAATAATTTTCCACGTTTTTCTTTTATGTGGCAAGCACAACAAAAATACCGCGTTTGGTACAAATTGATAGAACGGTTACCGATATATATATATGTGGTCATAAGTGGGCGGTGCCACGCCCATTTTCCAAAATTTAACTTTAAACGTATTTCTTGGTAAAGAATCGTTGCAAGCACCAATTTTGAATAAATTAACTTTAATATTTACTGATTTATCGAAGATTTTGTATTTCTCTAAATTACCGTTATATGGGATGTGGGCGTGGTTATTGTCCGAGTTTTTACATTTTCGGCCATTTAGTATGCTGTACCAAAGCCAACAACCGTGCTAAGTTTGGAAGAAATTGGTGCAGCGGTTACCAAGATATACACATAAGTGGCCGTGGCTACGCCCATTTTCCAAAAATTTATAATATTCTTATTTTTCGTCTAAAAATTGTTGCAAATATCAATTTTGAGTGAATAATCGTCGGTAGTTACTAAAATATCGCAGTTTTCGTATTTCCGAAAATTACCGTTATATGGGATGTGGGCGTGGTTATTGTCCGATTTCGCCCATTTTCAAAACCAACCTACCTTGTGCACAAGTGCGCTCGGGCATAAAAAGTTACGTTTAATTTAATCGACATCAAAACTCTCGAAAGGGGAGTAATGTAGGATTAAAATATGTTACACATACATATTTTTATTAAATTTAGTTGTTTTGTGAGTACCTTTAATTTTAAATTTATTTTACTTTTTTGTTAATAATTTTAAAAGGAAATTACGGTTTTCAAAAATTTTCATTATTCAAAAAGCTTTCTAAAAGAACATACATAAATAAAATATATTCTGAGCTCCACTTTAATTATTTTAATAATTTATTGCTACTATACTGGTGACACTGGCGATACTGGTCACACTGGTAAAACTGGTTACACTGGCGACACTGGTGCCACTGGTCACATTGGCGACACTGGCGGAGCCGAAGACTTCCGACACTGGTACACTGGTGACACTGGAAAAGTGCGAATAGACACCCCCAAACTATTTACCTTTGGCTTATAATGTTGAACAAATAACAGACGCGTTCACTGAAGTCAAACGACATGAAATGACTAATGCTATTTTCGAAATAAACGGCGCATATTTATTTCGTGAATTTGCCACCTCCTGTATACTTATTATTGTATGTGATTGTTATGTACAAATAAACTACTGACGTCAGCATTTTTTTATATTACTTACTGTGGCTGGAGAACTTATTTTGACGACACATGGCAAAACCGCCAAACTACCTTTCTGCGCGATAACACGAGTATTGTTTTTGGTAGTAAAATGAGATTGGCCGGGGTCTCCAAAATGATTTTTTATGGGTATAATTTTACTAACGTCTGTAAAGAGACAAAGTTTAAAATTAATGGATTGGTTTACAATTGAGTTTAGTGCAGTCAAATACTTAAGAGTTTTAATTCAGTAAAATAAAAGTCATGTAATTGATCACCTGATAATTTTTTGCATGTTGATAAATTATTTTGAATACTGTCTGTTTGTTCGCTTGGATAGTAAAACTTCATTTGCAGGACTCAAGAGATGGTGAAATCGCCATAATCTTGAAACAACAATTTTCTCTAATTCATTGGAATATTCATTTTAGTGTTTCAACGAAACTATGCTGTCACTTCGACAAAATTTTTCTTTTGAAATTTTGTGCAGTTACTCCTCCCCGTAATCTTGCTCTTGTAAGATCCTCTTTGGTAGAGCTGTAAAACTATCGATGGTACTATCGATACTATCGAATGGTTCTATTTTTTTGCACTATCGAATGGTCGTTGGCCACTATCGATAGTCTTTGGGGAAATATACATATTGTTTATATTTGGGCAATTCACAAGGTGTTGTGAAGTTATATTTTCCTAACAAAAGTTGTGTTAAAACACGACGGTTGTGAACACCTGTTACGATTATTTATTATATCTCAGCACTTAACCTCACATAACACCGAATAAACATAGGTTGCAGAGTTGTATCGTCATGTGTTATTTTTCTTCACAAAACAATAACAACATTTTTACAACTGTCATGAAATATCATGACTTCACGACAAACACGACAAATACGACACCTTGTGAATTGCCCAATTATATGTACTACTTAGTATGCATTTCTTTATTTTTGAAAGTGGGAATTCGGCAACATTGATTTGTTGACACATCACTATTTTTATTATTACAACGCTGTTATCAACTTGCAATGTTGTATGTCTAATGGGACCAACTATTTCATAGCTCATGGAAGTACAGGACCCGAGAACAAAAAATTGTGTTAGAGTAATGACAAAAATGGTAAAAGCAGAATATACAACAACGTTGACAGTGTACCAAACCCAACAAAGTTAATTTTTTAATTAACAAATAAATAAGTATGAGTTGGGGCGGATTAAATCTATTTTTTTCACCTTTCTTTAAACTATGTATATGAAAAGCTGGGGGTTTCCCCCGATTTCAAACATTTTCCATAATATGCTCAATTAGACTTACAGCCAGTTTCACCAAACTATTTAAGTGAAAATTAACTTTAATTTTCGAATTTTCGGTTTCACCAATCAATTTTAATTTTGATTTAAGTGACCTATGCTCTGCACTTAAATAAAAGTTAAATCAGAATAACCACACTCAGAGGTGCTACACGTTTAATCACCTGCTCATTGTGTAACTGCTGCTTACTTGTATACCAGCCCTGCTTTTACAACACAGCGTGCCAAAGCTTTCAAAAGCTCTCAGTACAAATGAAAGCGAAAGCTAGTCCTAGTCTGTTTTACAACCACTTTTTACTCACTTAAATAAATAGTTTATTGAAACTGAAAATTATTTAAATGAGAATTAAATACAATATTAAATTAAAGTTAATTTGCACTTAAATAGTTTGGTGAAACTGGCTGTTAGTGATATGTTTAAATAAATGAACTGGGCTTGGTAGAAATCGATAAAGTGCTTACCGAGCATAAGCGGTGTCGTGCCGATTTTCCAAAAATTTATGCATGTAATAAAATTTTCACGGGCCGAAGTCTGTACATAATAGATATTAAAGTAAAATTAATATGGGCGGTCTTTATAAGAGCAACAGAAGCCAAATCAAGAATTGTTAGGAATTTTGATTGTCTCTCTCTCTGTATAGGAATAGAAAGCAGTTTTTACCCGATGTATTGATTGAAAACTAACTTAAAATCTAAAAGAAGAAAAAAATTTGAGAGTTGCCACCTGTTTGAAAATTAGAGTTTTCCTTAAATTTATAGATACATTAAATATTACTGTCAAAATAAAGAGGTTTCAAAAGGCTCACAGCCAAAAAATTTTGGTGGGGAACGTTGCCACCTGTTTAAAAATTTTTGTTTTCTTTTAATTAATAAGATAAATTAAATATTGCAATATGGGTATCAAAATAAAGTAGTTTAGGAAAGTTTACTACCGGGAATATTTTAACTATAACAATTCTGGTTTTAAATTAAAGCGGTTTAAGAAAGTTTACTGTCGAAAATACTTTTGATTATACTATTTGAAATATTTAAATCAGTTAAATTGACAAGATGGGGTAAATATTGAATTAGTACACCTTTGAAAAAAGTTCGCGATATGTATGTAGACTGGAGTTATAAGAGTATAAATTAGATTTCCATGAGAAAGCCGAGTAGTATAAAAAATAAAGAATGCTTCATAAATTAAAAATTTGTTTGAAAATCTCATACCTTAAATCTCTTTATTTTATTTTCCAAAAATTAAGCCAAACGAGTCTTGGAAGGGAGGAACAATCCAAAAATACTTTTTTCATGAATTTATTGATATGAAATATTAATTTATCTGTCGTTAGTATGTTAATTTAGTGGCCAAGGCATTCGGTGCCAAGCGTTCATTGTAGCAAGCATACTTTTAACGTGCGTTCTGTCAAACCAAAGCCTACGCCAAAGTCAACGCGAAAGTTCTATGTGGACCGGCCTTAAAACACATTTTTATTGGTTGAATAGTCACAATAAAATTTGTCAGCTACAGTTGTGAAGCGGTTGACAGTCGTAATTTACATATGTATGTGTTAATCTACGAGTACCCTTTTTAACTGAGATGACTAACCTTTTAGAAATTTTTGAATCAGTTAAAGAAAACTCTACTTAAAAGGTAGTACAAAATATTGCAAAGAAGTACATTTGACTGTACTTCGAAGTACGAAGTACAACGGCTCAAAAAGAAGTACTCTACTTCCGAAATAAGTACGGTTGGTGACATTATGTATGTCCAGACCATCATACTATAAATATAGCAAAGGTATTTATGGCAAACCTAGTCTAGATATCAACCTCGTCGTAGGTATCATATCAAAGACATACAATTAGAAAGAGAGATAGATGTCGCCTCGCCAGAAGAAGTTAAAAATATGCACTACATACGCTACAGCGGAAATGGACGACACGCCATTTTTTAAATGAAATTAATTGCTGCTATATGTATGTATGTACATATGTAGGCATATACTAAATGTGAGCAAACAACATTTTGCTTGCATAGTCTTCTGTTCTCTTTTAACTGCAAGTTGAATTATTTTAGTATAAAATAAATTTAAAAAAAAACTTTTTAATGTACCACGCTTTTATAAATGGACTAAATTAGAAAATAATATTTCTCAGTCCCATACAACTTGTTTTGATATCTTTCGATTTTGAAATTTTAGCAAAAGTCATTATAAAAAATTTATGAGATTGAAAATGAAAAGCGTGGGGTGCATGTAATAGGCCTGATTTGAAATTGAAGAGGGATATATGTATGTATGTGGGTATTTTAATAACGACCGCTTAAAATCGATCTCAGACTTGTACTTTCGCTGTAGAAATTTTAAGTCTATGCTATGTATGTAGTTTGAATATTGTCAATTAAATTTAATGCTTTGTATTGCATGCGCTCCACGTTTTTGAATGTTGTATGCCCAGACCACCATTTATACTAGATGCATTTGTAAGCGAGCGACAAAAGAACGCTCAGCTCGGGTAAAATTTCCTTTTAGCTACTTAAGCAACCCTGTTGGTAGCTGGCAAGAAAATATGATTAGTGTAACGGGATTTAGATACAAAAACCAATTTAAATAAGTAATTATGCGAGGTATTTGCGTAATATACATACTCTTTTAAAATATAATAACAATAATAATAGATTGGCGCTTACACATATGTTAGTGTTTGGCCGAGCTTCTCCTCCGACTTGTGGCGTGCGCCTTGATGTTGTCACACAAAGCGGGCGGACCTACAGTTTTACGCCGACCCCGAACGGCGATTGTATTTTTATGAGAAGCTGTTTTTCATGGCAGAAATACACTCGGAGGTTTGCCATTGCCTGCCGAGGGACGACCGCTGTTAAGAAGAAATCTTTTTCAATATTTTTTTCGATGTTGCTTTGACCAGGGCTTGAACCCAGGTGCTGATGAGTGAAAGCGCGCACTGCTTACCACTACACCACAGCGGCCGACAAAAATATAAGTCACGTATAAAAGGAAGCAAAAATTTCCCTCTCTACTTTCCCATTAACAATTCACAATAGAGCAGTTTTTTCACTTACCAACACTAGCCTTCAGGTCGCGTATTTTTTAACCGACCTGGCTGAGGTCGGATAAATAGCCGAGTTTGTGTTGTTGCTTTGCGTGTATTTCGTTATTTAAGCGAGTGTTCTTTTGTAGCTCATTGCAAAAGATTGAACCTACTATGAATGTAGCAAAGCTATTTATGGAAAATTCTAGATATTAACCTAGTTGTAGGCATCATATCAAGGAGATACAATTAGAAGACTCTAGATGTCGCCCCGACAGAAGAAGTTAAATATTGCGCCTAAATATATGCTCTATTTATTTACGTCACAGCGGAAATGGACGACACGCCATTTCTTTAAATGAAATAAACTGCTGCTATATGTGTGTATGTACATATGTATGTTTATACTACATGTGAGCAAACAACATTGTGCTTGCATAGTCTTCTGTTCTCTTTCACTGCAAGTTGAATTATTTTAACATCTGTTACAAAATTTTGTACAGTCAAGACTAAAAAGTAGAAAATAAACAAAAATTAAAAAAAAATTTTTAATATACAACGCTTTTATAAATGTACTAAAAAGTAGAAAATAAACAAAAATTAAAAAAAAATTTTTAATATACAACGCTTTTATAAATGTACTAAAAAGTAGAAAATAAACAAAAATTAAAAAAAAATTTTTAATATACAACGCTTTTATAAATGTACTAAAAAGTAGAAAATAATTAGGGAGTTCACAAATCGTGCTATTTGTCATATTTGCTCTTTTGTATTATTTTTTTAGAACAGTTGTAAAATGAAACTTGTGAGCATCCCATACTTTTTCGTGTGCTATTGTACAATATTTTAACAATTATATTTGACAAAATCAAAATGATTAAAACAGCTTTAGAAAGTTTATAATGCCCAGAAGAAGCAAGAAAAGCAAATTAATGGCTGCGATTTGCGAGAAGTACGCGCAGGACGCAATGATGGAAGGGAGTGAGTCGTAAAATAAGTCATTTATGAGTTTTTGAAATTTATTTGGTGCATTTTTGTTAGGCGATGAAGATGAGGAGGAAGAGATCGATGAAACTTTTAGGTTGAATATGCTTGTGTTGTTGGCAAATCGCCGAAGTGTCCATCTAGGAGTTCCGAAATCAAACAATTGGGATCTAATGTGTTACAACCTCAAATAGGCGGTTTTCTAAAAGAAAATCAATTAGGGACTTCTCTTCCGACACTGTCCACATATGGTTTGGTTTTCCCCGGACACGCTTAACTTTGCACTGAATTAAAAAAGATCTTTAATAAGTTAAATATGTTATAAATTAAAGATAACTTACTCCATTGCCATGAGATGACTCCATTTTTTTATTTAAAATTTGAATATTTTATTGTACTCAGACAATGTACAAATGTAAATAAATAGAAATGTCTGATCCAATAGCACTCACAAATAGCAAAGTAAACATATTTTTCAAAGTTGTATTGTAATACAACAATTTTACTTGTAAAGCAAAAACAACACTTTTAAAACTGTTCTAAAAAATTAGTATAAAAGAGCAAATATGACAAATAGCACGACTTGTGAACTCCCTAAATATTTCTCAGTCCCACAGAATTTGTTTTGATAACTTTTGATTTTGAAATTTTAGCAAAAGTCATTATAAACAATTAATGACATTGAAAATGATAAGCGTGGGGAACTAAATAAAACTAAAAAGTTTATATAAATAGCTTCGTTAATGCATTTTAAAATTATCCGACGCTATCGATAGTATCGATGGTTTTAATGGAAACTATCGAAAACATCGAATGGGATGACTCGATTGTTTTATAGCTCTACTCTTTGGTAAAACATATTAGTGGTATTCATCTAAACCGATAATTTTATCAAGCAGATAATCTTATAAGTTTATGCACTCGGTCTCTTTCGTTTACACATGCGACAATAGTCGTGTTTTCTTTGGTTATAAAGCGCAGTGTCACTAACTTTATACTACTAGCACGGGGATAAAGAAATTATAGAAACTACCTCACTAAATTGGAAAAAATTATATTTACGAGATATCTATTTAAATAAATGTACATATAACATAAAGGCTATTTATTTGAAGCAAGTTATAAGAAACAATGGCAGAATGTCTGTTTGTGTATGAATTCATTTGTCACGGCTACCAAACTTTGCGAATTATCAGTGAAACAAAACAAACAGACGGGATAATAATTGAACCAGATCTCTATCAGGATCATATCGTTGTTGAATTTGCGTGCAAAATTTGTATGCGGATCCCGATTATTGCCTAAGAAAACATAGCTAGAGTTGCGACAGAGTTGCATTGTCTTCAGTTTATCAAGTTTATTCAGTGAAATCGCTGGATAAATTTATCAGAAATGTGTAAACGAGTTTCCATACAAATTTTGACAGTTCATTTATAAGGTTTACACAATTATAAGTTTATACGGTTTACAATGCATTTATAAGGTTTGATGAATACCCTTATTGAAAAAATCGCCAAAAATCGCCCAATTTGTTCCAATTAAATTCATGAAATCGACTTAATTGACCTTTTATTTTAGCCTGTGTTCATGAAAACGGTTCTATTGAACGTTAATGGGTCAATATTGCCCAACACGAACACGTGGAAAATTCCTTGGATGGGGCCCTCCCATTAAAAATCTTAGAGTACTTACCATATTTTACATACGTTAGTACTAATAATCATCGATTAGACGATGTATTGTTAAAACCCTGTTGCTTAAAAAACAAAAGGTAACTAATTTTTATACATATTATTAAACTTATAAATTTGATGTTTGAACTTAATAATAAAACAACTTTTAGGTTCATAAAAACTCAAAAATATTGTTTATTCAATATATTTTACACGCGCTTTAGCCCAATCAAGTTAGGTCAATAAATAGGGGCAAGTTAACAATAATTCGCATAAAGCTGAAAATTGGTCAAAGGTCACATAAATTGCTTTTTCGCATTTTTCAGCCAAATAGTGCGGTTTTTTCTAAAAATAGGTATGACGAAAGTGTAGATCATACAGTTATCTATAAAAACTATAAGGATTCCATTTCTGAGATGTATATATTCAAAATTGTAGTAAAAGGTATTTACTCCATAATATTTATATAATAGATTCTTATAGAAACATTTTCAATGTATTGCCACCTTGCTTATCTGCGCAAAAACAGACCTACCTAATGTACCCAGGTAAATGCTCTTACCGTGCGCAAGAACAATACAACGGGCCAAACCAAATAAAGAAATATGCGCGCAAAAGGAAGGAAATAATTGTAACCGGCTGACTCAGTGGGGACAGCGGGGTTGCTGGTGGGGTAGACAACAAAATTATGTGATACAATTAAACGTCCGAATTTTGAAGATGGGACAACAACAATTATAGGGGAACGCACCAACTATTTAATGTGTATGTAGCGAACTAACGTAAAAATATCACTACTAGGGTGAGCCTAAAATCCAGAGACAAATCATTGAGAAAATACGGCCAAAAGTATTAAACGACCAAAAAATATTATACTCAACAAAAATACAAAAACAAAACCTTGTTTGTTGGTGCACCCGAGGTGAGGTCCAACCAAAGGTTACGAACCCACTCGCAATACCACCCAAGCTGCCGGGGGTAACTTTAAGCCGGTGACTAGACTCTGGGTGCGGGATGCTAAAAGGAAGGGATAGGGAACACGACAGGGAAAAACTACCGACAAATCTACTGGCCAAATACAGGCAACAACAACAACACAGGGGATACTTAAGCTGTGGGCGGGGTGTGTGTCGACCACGGGGTGCTCCTGCTGTGCTACGTCCGCCAAATCCGATACCGATACTGCCAACTGCTTGATTCAACGCCTCGACTGGCGCCACTTCCTGCTTTGCCTGCTCACCTGCAGTTCAAATGCCTCTACCGGCACTTAGGCAAAACCCCGAAAAAAAGCACTGTACCGTGTATGGTGCTAAATCACTTAATAAACAGTTAATCAACCTAAAATAAACTCGGACAAAATTGGGATATTTCCCTGATCAACGCGCACTTGTTTCTGGCCCGGCGCGCAGCTACAAGTTGGATCGCACCCTATGCGCCGGTCCGCAAAACCATCGGGCCTCAGTGCTGGTGTTCGTGTTACCCAATAAATTGGCGCCGGCCCGTTAATTCTTAGAACGAATCGGACGCTTTTGCGGTCGCCCCTACGGCGCACACAAACAAACACCATGGACTTTGCCATTTCCATCACTCGGCGGACAACAAAAGTGCCGCGATAATGTAAAAATTCGACACCCCTATTGTGGATTTTCGCGTCATCTCTTCCTTTTATCCTTTTACTATTGGTCGGCATCGTTTTGACGCGAACCCCCTTATGGAGACATTTCCCCAATGTGTTTGCATACCACCGACAATCAGCTGTTCTCCTCTTCAACCTGAGCTTTAATTAATGAAGCTAGTTGCCGGTTGGAGTGAAACGAAATAAGGGTAAAACGAAGGAATATACAAAAGGAACTTTTTTGCGGCCAGTACGCGACAACTCCACCCCTTCCTCATTGAAAAGAAAGCAAAGCTTTCTTTTGTCTAAAATTTGACCTACTTGCCCCTATACGGCCTCAATTCTTTGACATTCCACGTCCCCTTTTCCCGACCTGTATCGTCTACCAGGACATACGTCCACGGCGACATCCTCCTTTTTATCACAAACGGCCCTACATACTTTGGTGCTAACTTCGCTGCATAATAATCCGCTGCATCCGACAGCGCAAAATTTTTCCTCCACACTAACTCTCCTGGCATATACTGGACGCCCCGCCTCCTAAGACTATACTGCCTGACTAACTTCGTACTAGATTATTCCAGCCTAGTTGTTACTACACGCCTAATACCTTCGAGTTTCCTTGCTCGTTCTTCGCAACTAACCTTCTCCTGGTCTCCTAATGATTCAGTGTAGTCCCTACTACCTTCCAACGCAATTTCCCCACCAAAATTAACAAAATATGGCGTGCCTCCTAAAATTTCGTGCTGCGCTTACCTAAAGCAGCAAGCCACCTTAGCTAATTGCTGATCCCATCATCGCTGATTCTCCGATACATAAGCCTTAAGCGTATCTTTTATAATCTGATTTCTCCTCTCAGCCGGGCTAACCTGCGGGTGATATTGGGCGGTGTACCGGATTTGGGCGCCATACGCACCGCAGAGCCCCCGCAGTCCACGACTCCTAAACTGGGGTCCGTTGTCGCAGACCACAGACCGAGGAACTCCGAAGAAAAGAAAGACCTGATCCTCAAGAATCTTACAGATGCCCTTCGCCGTGGCACTCCGTTAAGGGAACAAAAGTGGGAACTTCGAAAAATAATCTACTACCGTTAAAATATACTGGTAGCCTTGGGTCGACTTTACCAAAGGCCCTACCAAAAGGCCCTACACAAATCATTTCCCAGGGCTCGACTGCCTTAGACCTCTCGACCATACCCCCGGCTGGCTGTATATTATCAGGCTTAACCTGCTGACAAACTTTACAATTACGATCGTAAATATTTTGCAATGACCGCCTTCATTTGCGGCTAATAAAATTTTTGTGCAACCCTAGCGAAAGTTTTTCTGAAATGCATGTGACCGGCCAACGGATCATCATGGCATTTCCTCAGAACCTCAACCTTTCCTCGCGACCTAGAACCTTTGGTGACAGGTAATAAGATCAACGGAAATAAGGTCAATTGACTTTATTTCCCACCCTGGTGCGAAATAAAGTCAATTGACATTATTACCTCTTTAAAAACGAAATAAAATCAATTGACGTTATTTCTCTTTCAAACATTAAATTTGCTTAGCTTCGCGGCGGCCCGCGTCAGCGCGCCACACCGCGCGCGTCGCGCTTGCACTCGCGTCCCGCGTACCCAGCGCGACCGGCGCGCACAGCACGTCACGCTACGCCGCGGCCCCCCCGGCCCCCCCTTCCCCGTCTCACGACGTGCTGTAACGCAGGTAGATTTATTTTTTGTATACGTTGAAATAAAATTTGTATATATTTTAAACATCGAGCGTTTATATTCAATAATACCCCCAATCTGCACACTTTTCACAAAGATGGGATTCTGATATAAAAATCCACCTAAGCTTTAACTGTCATCAGTGATATTAATGTTACCTTATATAACGACAGGTAATAAGTCCCAGATGGTTTCTAAAATCACAAATTAGTTTTTGTGCAAATTGCAGATAGAGGGTATTAATGAATTCAAGCCCTCGATATTTCACATTTTTATATTTGTAAGTTATTGGAAGCAGGGATGCCAACTTGGCTCAAACCGTGCCATTTGTTCCTATTTTACTTCAAATGGCACTTAATTTTTCAATT
>NW_016157905.1:160946-181355 GCF_001687245.7 Rhagoletis zephyria
AAACAACACTTACGGGGCAATGTTTATTGTAAGAACAACATTTTTTTCTATGAATCGACATACTTTAAGCATTGTTGACGCTATTTCCATTTGAATGAGGAAATAGCGTCAATGACTTTATTTCCAAATTTTTGTTGACTTTATTTCGCTTTTGAAAAGGTAATAATTTCAATTGACTTTATTTCGCACCAGGGTGGGAAATAAAGTCAATTGACATTATTTCCATTGACCTTATTACCTGTCACCGAACCTTTTTCCAAACCAACGAATTTCCATAAGTGGAGGGAAACTTTAACCTAACGAACTTGTAGAGATAGCCACGATCTACTCTCCACGCTGTGTATGACAAGGGTTCCTTTTGAACAGAGCGAATAATTTTCAACAACCAAGGGAAAGTATTAGAAATTCAAAAACAACCGCTACACTCTTGGACAATATAACCGGAACCACATGTTCGTTGCCCTTCCGGTGGACGATTTCAAAATCGTACTGCTGATGCTTCAAAGCTCAACGCGCCAACCTACTACAGGCATCCTTCAAATTATTTAACCAAAACACGGAATAGTAATCAGTGACAACCGTGAACTTAGCGCCCTCAACATATGGTCAAAATATCTCAACCGCCCACAGTTCCGCTAGACACTCCTTCTTTGTCGTTGAATAATTTGTCTCGTTGTTATTCAGGGACCTGCTCAAATACGCTAAAACCCTCTCACCGTACTCAACTTTCTGGGTCAACACTGCTTTTATACCGAAATCCGACGCGTCTGTCTAGATTGTGAAGTTCCTTTCGAAATCTGGGCAGCTCAAAACCGGCACTGTCACTAGGCATTCCTTCGCCTCCCTAAAGCTCCTTTCACAATCTCCAGACTGGACAAGAATCTAGCGGCCCTTAGCTTGTCTAAGGTTGCCGAAACATAAGGGAGGGGGTAGCTATCCTTCTGTATGCATTTGTTTAAAGCCCTTTAATCTACACAAAACCTATAAGACGCATCCTTCTTTCTAATCATGACTACAGGGGACGCCCAAGGACTATGCGACTTTTCGATGACACCCTTGTCGAGCATGTCTTTTAATAACGCTGCTTGAGAGTTCGACTCCTGCCTTGACCCTAATCCTATGGTCGACAAGGTGGGTTCCACCTCACCCTTCTGGCATAGCCTTGATCGCTCGGACCACTATCTCCTCTAAGGCCCTAACATCTCTACTGCCTAGCTCGGAGTGGTCCACTATTGCCGCCAACGACTCCTGTTCCGTTGAGAAAAGCTCCACCTCATCTTCATCAAATCCGGGATGATGCTCGTCTTGGTCAAAAATCGACACAAAGGATAAGCCTCTGAGGAAAACCGGGAACTACGAGGCACTCCAGGAGGACCGACTTGCTCTCCAACTCGATTGGCAATGAAACCTAACACCGAAATATGACCTCCATCCGCCAAAGTCACTTTTAAACAGTTTACCCTAATGCCCCAAGAACTCAAAATATTCCATTCCAATTTACCAATAACTGTCCTCGTCGCTCCAGAATCCAACAACGCTCGAAAAGTTTAACCAAAAAGTTGTATGTCTAAATACGGACGCTTATCCGCCACCAAAGAATATGTTAACCGAACATTCGACTCACCGAAACCTACTTTAGCCAGGTGGGAGTTAGCAGGATTACTAAATCGCCCTATAAGAGCACCCGACCTGCTATCCCAGGGGTCTACCTCCCGTTTCCCGATTTCTTTGCCGAACTAATATTCGACTTCGTATCCGGCCAACTATTTGCCCTACTATTCGACTTCGAATCCGACCAGCTATTCGATTTCATATCAGACCTAAACGGGTTATGGTTCCGCCACCCGGGCTTTGTTGGGTACCCTGGGCACCATTCGGCTTCGCTGCACACACCGGGCAGTCCCGCTTCATGGTCCCAGGCCTACCACAGCCGAAGTACTTTATCTCCTTTCTACAATCTGCTGAAAAATGACCGAACCGCTTACAATTAAAACAACGGGTGTTAGACCACGCTCTAACCCTTGGCTGCTCTTCGGCTCCGCTACCGCCACGACCTCACAACCGACCGAGACATACGCCAAGTCAGGCTCCAACAAGCCCTTGGCCCTATGACTTGGTGGAGGAGCAAAAGCGTCGACCAACGACCCAACCGATTCTAACTTTCTATCCAAGGCGACTAGTTCCGCAACTGACCACGGCGATACTAGACCCAGCGACATTTGGTAAAATGGCAGACGATTCGCCCTAATGATCCCTAACATCCTACTTTCAGACAACGGCTCCTTCAATCTGCCAGACATAATTTTCATCGCTGCGACATATACAGATATGGACTCATTCCCCCCAGAGTCCGCCTCCGAATTTCGTCCGTTAGCAAATCATCGTAGTTGGAGGGCAAAAACTCCAACTTTAACTCCCTAACCAATTCACCCCAACTACCAAACGAACGCCTAACCCACCTAAACCACAAAAGCGCTTTTCCCGAAAACAAATCAACTACACCGCGAAAGAGTTGGACACTGGTCACACTGCGTGCCTCGCTCAACTCGTCGACCCTCTCCAAAAATGCGTAAATCGAAAGTCCCGACTTCTCACCATTAAAGTTTACGCTCCACTTCGACAAGTTCTCGATCTTTTGAGCCCCGACTGGCTCGACGGGCTCGCAGGCCCGCTTGCTGCTCACCTCGACTGGTGCTGCTACCGGCTCCACCGCTGTACCTCGCTCCCGATCCTCCGTTCTGCTGGGTCATCTCCGCGTCGTTGCTCGGCTTGGTCGACGGCTTCACGCCCTTTACAATGTCGTCCATCTCGTACGATAATTCTTCTTGCAACAATCTATTGATCTCCATGGTTAAAACTTAACAGAAAATTCCCGACGGATCAAAAATTAAATTAAATTCGAAATAAAAACCGACAGAAAATCCATATTACGTTTCTTAACAAAAGGCAAATTAAAAAACAATACAATAAGACTGCCCAAAACAATTTGAAATTAAAAAAGTTTAAAAGTTCGCAAAAAATTACTTATAAATCCTAACACCAGTTATGGATCCTTTTGGCCCACTTGAGGGTCAGTCCTATTGAGTTAGCTATACCTCAACTGACTACTGGGTTTTCAAAAGAGCCTATCACAAAAAAAATGCCGAGCACCATAACACGCACTACTAATTGGGCACAGCAAATGTTAAAACAATCAATACGAAAAATAAATATACGTATGTATATATATATTTGTATATAAAAGCTTTCACAAGACACAAAGTGGAGCGGCCAATATACGTATGTACGTATGTATGTAAATATATTTACCACTAGGGTGATCTTCCTTTTTTGTAACTTTAATTATTTTTTTATCTTATTCTTTTGTTTTATTTTATTTATTTTTTATTAAAATGCAATCATTATTCAATTTGAAGTTAAAATTGAAACAAAAGGCTCGCTACCACAATAAAATTAATTTGAAGTGTTTTTTCCTTAAATCTCCACTTAACACTTTTTTCGCGCCCTAACACTTAACCACTACACTTATCTGTTGTCCTCGATACTCTCGTTCGCACAAAACACAACCAGTTGTTTCGTATAGCACAAACTACGAGAAAAAAAATTCGGATAGCCGATTCCGCTTCGATTCGCTCCGTGCCGAATATTAAAAAACGTCTGGTCCACCTGCTATCAAAAAATAAATAAAAAACAATAAAAAAATTTAAATCAGTAAAAAAACTCAAAAATGTTTGCACAGAACAAGCCTAATATACGCGATATACAATCACAACTAAGGGGAACAAAAAAACAGTACTACCAATGCGCAGCTAAAACAATGCTCAGAGTTCCACTACAGTCTCACCTGGATTTTATCGCAATATATCACGACTCTTTTACCAAGGCTTGTATCTCCAAGAAAATGTTCGACTCCTTCAGTGGAAAGGCCCCACGTTGGGCGCCAATTTGTCTCCTTGCTCTTCTGTGCAAAAACAGACCTATCTAATGTACCAAAGTAAATGCACTTACCGTGCGCAGCAACAATACAACGGGCCAAACCAAATAAACAAATATGCGCACAAAAGGAAATGACAAAAATAATTGCAACCGGCTGACTCAGCGGAAACGGCGGGGTTGCTGGTGGGGAAGACAACAAAACTATGAGATATGATTAAACGTCCAAAATTGGAAGATGGGACAACAACGATTATAGCGGAACGGCACCAACTATTTAATGTGTGTCACGAGACAAATCACTGAGTATTTAAATACGGCCTAAAGTATTAAACGACAAAACAAAAGATTATACGCAACAAAAGTACAAAAACAAAACCTTACTTGTTGGTGCACCCGAAGTGAGGTCCAACCAAAGGTTACGAACCCATTCGGAGGGGTAGCTTTAACCCGCCAAGCGACTGGGCTCTGGGTGCGGGATGCTAAAAGGAAGGAATAGGGAACACGATAGGGAAAAGTACCTAAAACTCTACTGGCCAAATAAAGGCAACAACAACACAGGGGATACTTATGCTGTGGTCGGAGTGTGCGTCGACCACGGGGTGCTCCCGCTGTGCTACGTCCGCCAAATCTGATACCGACACTGCCAACGGCTTGATTTAACGCCTCGACTGCCGACACTTTCTGCTTTGCCTGCTCACCTGCAGTCTAAGTACCTCTACTGGCACTTATTCAAATACTACAAATACTACTACTAATACTTAATAAACAATTAATCACTCTAAAACAAACTCGCACACAATGGGGATGTTTCCCCGAACAATGCTCACTTGGTTCTGCCCCGGCGCGCAGCTACAAGTTGGGCCACAACCTACGCGCCGGTCCGCAAAACTATCGGGCCTCAGTGCTGGTGTTCAAAAACTTCAAAACGCATCTTGTGGTTCAATGTTACTACAACTATACAGATTAAAGTTTTATGAGTTAGAAACTCGAAAGGATAAAATAGTCAAAGGTTCTAAGTACAAATTTTTCATATAATGAAACTAGTTCATAGTTTTTCTCTTTTTACTTGTAATATAAACACTTTTAAAATAAATGTATTTTTTGATTGTTCTTCGTATTTTCTGTCTTTTTTTAGTGCCTTTTTCTGCCTTTTCCGCTAATTTGTTTTCTCTTTTTTTGCCTTTTTTGCAATACCTAGTGCCTTTTCCTGCCTTTTTCGCTATTTTATTTTGCCTTTTCCAGCCTATTTCGTTATTTTATTTTGCCTTTTTTATGGGTTTTTAGGTCCTAAAAATCCGTTCCCTGGTCATTATATATATAATATAAAAAAATCTCAAATTTTCATCTTTACACATTCATATTTCTGGCATGCGGGGGACGATATGTACTTGCCGATTTGTTTTACAAAAATTATTTAAAAAGCAGACGTCTCGGTTGCTCAGCAAACCGGTTAATCGTTTCTGCAATTATTTCACATTGATTCTCTAAAACAAATGTTCGATGTCTTCTTAAAATGCATATACCTAAAGGTACATTTTATAGGAAATTAAACTAACAATTTATTAAAACTAGTAGTAACCCCCGAAATACGGGTGAGTTCTTAGCTCAAAATTTATTTAAAGAACTTCGTGAAATTAATCTTGTGTTGCTAGACACCTGTTAACCGAGGATAATTTTTATGTTCTTACTCTTCTTACTTAAGACATTACTCTACTCTAAGCTTCGTGCAGTGGGCCATGAGAAAACCGTCATCTTTAAGGTATAGTCCAACCTTTCACAATATTTGGTATTAGTCTTAATCTGAAACTCAATAATCATTGAAAATTGGCGCCGTTTATGGTGAAAAGCATTTAGTATCGCACTTTCAAACTAAAGCTTTCTAAACCCTAGAAGCCTCATCTATTTGGGAGTAAGGTAAAGCCTTAACATACGCCGTAGAGGCTTATGTACTTAAAAGATAACCTGTGAGCTAAAATATACTTAGTCCTGTCTTATTTTTTTAAAGAATATTGAAGTTGTGAGTTTGACTAATAATAAAACATAGTTTTATTAATAAAAACTATAACCACATTAATTTAAAACAACAAAATAAAGAGTAAATTTTGTGTTAAAATTAAAAAAAAGGCCCATTCCGTATACGCCTCGCAGACGTAGATTATATTTTTACATACAAAAATTTGTAATGCTTTGAGGTTTGCGGTGCTTTTTAATGGTAAGTGATATCCTAGGTGTTTAAAAAAGAAAGGAATCTCAGCTATTTTTATTTTTTGCTTTCGTGAAATATATTTTAAAACTATGAATAATACCTAATAACTTTTCCGAATCTCAGTTCCACAGATATATGATTAATATTTTTCAATAGATTATATTACTCACTATCGACTTTTCTGCCGCTTTTTGCTTTTTTGACAAACACGGTCAACTGCAACTGCAGCTTGCACTTTAGTTTGATATATAGCTAAAATCTGTGGCTGCTACAGATCGGCCTAACTAAGTCGTATGACTGATCAATTATATATGGATGCTAAAGGCCTGAACTATAAAACATAGCGACATGTAACACATCATGCAAGTGCCAGTTTATATCATGTCGCTTATACTTGTTTGAAAGTGATATATGAAAAATAATGCCGAATAATTCAAATCAAATCATGCATCAAATTTATGCATGTCAACAAAAGGAACACATGCGACATATTTAGCATTATTATTTACATTGTATATACGGAAGAGATTTTCCGAATTTTGCAAGCTCCTACTATAGTAAAATTTATTAAACAATTATCTAATTAATAATCTATATACATTATCATACAAGGCAGGATTAAACAGTATTAAAAATATGCTGCAGAAACACAACAGCTGAGCTAAGAAGCAATGACACGCTATAACAATAGGGGTATTCTCGAAGTCTTGCACGATGCACGGATTGCATGAAATGCAAAAATACTATTCCAAATTTCGAAGAGTACGAGAGCACCCCATTGCAAAGTGGTAGCATGCATGGGTAGCAAGCAGCGATATTATGTATCAAATACAATAATAAGAGACACCAAAAAAATAATTAAGTGAGCGAGATGAGAGGAATGAGAGAAATATGTAGCAATTCCAACAACAAGTCAACTAGCACAGGGTCGAATTTATCTTGCTATACCATTTTGCAAAATATATGCATGGGCTTCGACGTTGCATAGTTTGCAGCGATAGGAAATGTTGTTTTCCATGTATTTTGTTGTTGTGTGTTTGCAATTTAGGCAATCCATGCAATGCGTGCTACGTGCAATGGCTTTGCAAGATTTAGAGAATACCCCTAATATGTTTGAGATGGAATGACATGGCATAGCAATGAATAAAATTTTTGAAAATGACATTTTAATAGATACGCTGGGAAGAAGTTAAGAAAAAGTTAAAATTTATATTTTGTTACCTACTTCACCGATTTGAAATCTGAAAACTATGACTTTCATGAGCATGAAATGGTATTATAACTTTGGTCCGATATTTGTAAGTACCAGAATAAGAAGAGATAGCCATGAAAATGTGTACTTATGTATGTGACCAGCACATCGAGCTGACCCGACTTAGGCATATGGCAACCGAACTTCAGTTGGGTGGCCACTGGCTGAAATGGTTTTACAGATGGCAACTGCAAGCTGGCAACTGAGTTGCATATTGTCAACTGCATTTTTGTGGTCGCTGCGGTAATAATCGAAGATTGTATACCTAGGGGGAGGCTCGAGCCCCCCTACCCCTACGTAGCGACGCCCATGCCAGCGAACGTGGACGTTAACACAAATGATCCTGACCTGCACAAGAAAAAAAGGCGTGAGTACTAGGTACTCATGAAATTTGATGTGTAAACATATGCGTACGGCAAAGCATAAAAGGACGTTTACATATCAATATAATCCCAATCAAAGCTCGTTAGCTGTCAAATTGGTTGTGCTTATTATTCACACAACTCGAGGAAGAGTTAAGCTTCTTCTCTGTACCACCGTGGTTACCTTTTTCTGCAACACATATTATGCTATTTAAATATATTTAAACTTAATATTTTATTAAAAATACCTTTACAAACATCTTTTTCTTGCTAGCGTCAATTTTTGTTTACTTTTACATTTGACATTCCTCCACTTCTTCGCAAGTATGATCGATAAAACTAGGTTGGTTTAATCTGAGATTATTTTATAATTATAATTTTGTATGGCTGATCCCCTTTTCTAATTACAGAGTATTGCCTTAAGCTCGAAAATGAGGATAATGTTTTTATATGTAAATCTATTATTAGGGGATTGAGTTACATATATACATATGTAGGTCAGGTTAGAAATTAAACATTAAGTTCACTTTATTTTAATCATTTTGCTGATTTAATTTTTTTTATTCATATTCATTTTTAATTCTTTTAATACATGAAATTATCGGTATGATTGATAAAATATGATACTTGTGACTCAAGGGCGTTAAAATATCTTGAAAACACCGCATTAATTACTGTTTTTGAGCTTGTAGTTTGAGCATTTCTATTGTATATATTCCTAAATTTAGTTTTTATTTTCGGAATATAATCTGTGCTTCTGCTTCATCTGTCGCTGGGTTTACGTTAAAATCATGAATACATATAACATATCATCGTTTGTTTGCAAAATTGGAAGCTAAATTCATTTGTGCGGCATTTCATCTTACTCTCGTCTTCTCTTTGTGCAATCTTGTATTAGCTCTGATCCAGTACTCAATGAACTTACAGGTTTTTAAACGAACTTGCAGGAAGCTACAAGAAGATAGATCCCGTACTTTGTCATGGACCGTTGCGTTATCCAGGCTTAGTCACTCGGGAATGTCGGGGTTCTTTCTCCTAGCAATCCACCCTAGTATGAGCATATATAAAAAGTATCTCATGCACTACGGAACGAAACCGACAAAAAAAACATTCATTCATAAAAATGTCAAGAGAAGTTGCATTCAGCTCTTATTCATGGAATACGGACGGACTCTTTAAAATAGCACAGTAAAACAGACGGACTTCGGAACAGCAAAAAAAAAGATATGAACTTAAGAGAAACTCTATACAAAGGTCATCTACCACTGACCATAACACAAAAAAAGGTACTGCGCGAAATGACAATAGGCGTAAACAAAATAAGTTCATCATACCTGAGAGTGGAGGTCTGGAATGTTGTTTCGCCTCCATATGTTCTCTCTATCCCTGCCCTACCAATGTATTGAGAGTTTACTCTTAACCTCTCCCTTACCCAACCAAAGCGAACCCATGCCTACCTAGTTAACTCACAAGACTTAATTACAATGATCTACTCTTTATTCATTATTTACTTATTAAAAATTCATGATCGTTACATAACTACCTCAAAATAACAAGGAAAAATAAAGAGTATTTTTACTTGAGTCTTCTTCACTAAAATTTTAAGAGTACATATGTACATTAAAGTGGTCCAAAAATGTATGTAAAAAAATAAGGTCGGATTTTTAATGGCGCCACCCCCTAGGATTGTTCTATATCGAAAAAATATACCCCTATTTTTTATTTTGAAAAAAAAAATAGCGAGTGCTCAAAGCGCTCAAAGTTTTCCATGTATTTTATATGAGGGAAAAAACAACTTTTCGTATAAATAGTGCAGAATTCTTGAAAATCAACAGTTTTCGATCGGAAAACCTTTCTTATCATCAGGAGATTCCCAGTAATAATACGCAATTGTCTCTTTAACCATTTTTTCATAGGAATTATATTTTATAGCTCCTCCAAAACCCCTAGAAAATGCAATGGAAAAATCTTTAATCATAAAAAATGGTTAAATAAACAATTGGATATTAATACTGGAAGTCTCCTGAAGAGAACCACAGTTTTCCGATTGAAAAATATTGATTTTTAAGAATATTGATTTCTACGAAAAATGGTTTTTTCTCCATATAAAATACATGGAAAACTTTGAGCGCTTTGAGCACCCTCTAAATATTTTTTGAATTCAAAATAAAAAATAGGGGTATATTTCTTTCGATGTAGAACATTCCTAGGGGGTGCCGGCATTAAAATTCCAACTTAATTTTTTTGGACCACTCTTATGTACATGCATATATGTAGTTGCGTACATTGATTCATATATTTATTTATGTATGTACATATGTTACTAGGCAGAGGCTTATTTGTATATTAAAATGCAAGGAAAATGGTATTTAGAATGACAATTCGGCAAAGCTTAAAGCAAATAATACAAACAATAAGAAAAAAGTGTAAGCAACCAAAAACAATTACCTAGTGAGTAACACTAGTCGTTGTTACTACTCTCATAATTTTGTACCTTATTACTAGGTGAGATATGCATATTTATATATGTTTGTTTAAGTACTCACATTTTTGAAGGGTGCTGCAACGATGTTTGCGCAAACAGGTTGTCGTTGTAGCAGATTAAACTTTTAATTATTGTTTATAAATATGCGCATGTAATTGTTTTTGACTTTTATTTTTTCAGTCAAAAAATAACGGTTAAAATGTGACTTTTATTTTTTCCGGCAAAAATAAAAGGCTTAGCTAAATAACAAAAAAACCTTAGGTCTAAATAAAGTAAATTTAGTACCAATCGATTCGTCTTGACTTCTGGATTTCAAAAATATGTAATTTGTCGATGTTCGGGTTCTGACTCAGCAAACGAGCTGCCGTTTGATGCCCGGGATAGCAACATATTAAATGCCAATTCTTAATGAAGATTCGTGGAGTATTTCTTTGAATGTTTTCTATGTAAGTAATCTTAGCAGACGAATGTGCCAATGAAAATCGTAAACGTGAATTGTTGGTGAAAATGTTGGACCAAAAAGTTTCAATAAAATATATAATAATTTTGGGCGGGACGAAGTTCGCCGGGTCTGCTAGTATACATATATATAAACATGTATGTTCATCAGTTATAAGCGGACCCAGTTAAAATGATTTCAGTATTTTTTAAATTTTCGCCTTGCTTTTTATCAAGACTACTAAACATATGCCTAAAACCATGCTACGAATATCGAAACCACTCACAACAAATGAGTTCATACATATGTACCCTGCAGTAAAATTTAGAGACAGTCTGTTAAAGCGCTAGAGAAGGACAGTTGAAACTTTTGGTGTGCTAGTTGCGCTCTATTGAGAAGTAAATGCAAAAATTCTCACTTTTCGAACAACACTACAATAGCTCAGCGGGAAGACCTCCGACTCTAATATCGTTGGTCGCGAGTTCAAATTGCGGTGGAGGCAGTTGTGATTTTCAGATGTACTAAATTTAAATTTTTGAGTACCGCTAAAAAAATTTAAGAGAAAATGATCAAATTTAATATAAATAAAATTAAAAAAATTAAATAAAATGCAATCTGTAAAAGAAGAGAAAAATATCAAAAAATCGAATAATAAAAATTGTGTTAATAAAAAAACTTACTGTCGCAGATCTGTCCAAAATGAGAACAGTTCAGAAAAGAAAAATATCAAATAATCTAGTTTTAAAATTTTTTCTCATAGAAAACTTATTGTCCGCGAATTGTCGAAAATAGAACCAGTTCAGAACTAGTTCGAACGTTCTGCAGAGGTGACAATTTCCACTTCGTAGGACATCGCCATGTAAAAAGAGACAGTTAAAAGCATTGCGTTGGGATAGATCGAGAACCAGTAGCGCCTCTTAAAGAGCTATTCTGCGCTAGGTCTGAACTAGAGCGATTTACTGCAGGGTATGTACATGCAAACTTAAGTATGTGTGCACCAGGGTGTCCAGATTTGGCGATTTCGTACCAATTTGGCGATTTTTTTTTTGATATTTGCGCGTAAAAATTTAGGAAATCGCCATTGGCGATTTTTGGCGATTTTTTTCCTTCAAATAAATTTTTCGGAATTATAAAAATATACAAAACTTAGTTTTCCACGATAATTTTACAGAAGAGGCTAATGAACTACGTGATTATTAAAATACTGTAAAAAATTTTTGATCACCCTAATCGAAGAACTTTTGAAACGATTACCTAGTCAATTAAATACTTTTAAAAAAGCTTTGATTTTGTCACCAGAAAAGTGCAAGAATCACAAGATGGCGAGTTTCAGGTACCTGCCAATTCACTATTTGACTTTGAAGGATAGAAAAGCAGCGGAAACTGAATATTTAGATCTTTCAACTTTCCCACGGAATAACTTTTCTCAGGATCATTCCATCCGACTCTGCAGAATTTTGGATAATTGCTTACAGAGTGAAAACCGCACGGGCAATAAAATGTTGGAAGTAAATTCCTTTTATTATCCTTGCCGTACTCACATGCTTTGTTAAGCGCGTTTTTCCAGTAATGAATTCAACAAAAAGTAAGATTCGAAATAAGATGATGTTGGAAAGCTTTGATTCAATAGTTCGAATAAAGTGTTATATGAAGGATAATAGTTTCTGCCGCAAAACGTTTCCAATATCAAACAGTATGTTATCTAGGTTGAGTAGCACAATATATGACAACAACAGAAATGCAAATCATTCAGACACTATCGGTGATTTTAAAGAAATTGTGGAAATAGCTGATCTCGCCTTATTATAGGGTTTATTTAATTTTTAGCGCCGAGCTCTTAAAAGCGGATTGTGCGATTAATCAATTAATATGAGTTATAATAAATTTAATAATTGCGCAGTCCTATTGCAAAATGTGTTTAAACAAATATTTTTAAAAAGTATGCGTATTTTTAAAGAAATTTGTTTGTACATCACTATTATATAAGTGATTTGTGTTATTTATTATTATTAATTAGGCGCACAAAGAAAATCACACAATTAGTCACATGGGGTCCCCAGTGACCCCAATAAAAGTGCTGAAAAAAGAGTTTTCAAAATAAAATAAAAGCAAGTGTGTATTAACAAAAATATTAAAGTACTCAATTACCATTAACTTAAAAAATAAAAAACATAATTTCGACTTCTAACTTAAAAAAAAAAAATTAAAACTTACTTCCGCGAAAAAATGTTACGTTNAATTTTTCGGAATTATAAAAATATACAAAACTTAGTTTTCCACGATAATTTTACAGAAGAGGCTAATGAACTGCGTGATTATTAAAATACTGTAAAAAATTTTTGATCACCCTAATCGAAGAACTTTTGAAACGATTACCTAGTCAATTAAATACTTTTAAAAAAGCTTTGATTTTGTCACCAGAAAAGTGCAAGAATCACAAGATGGCGAGTTTCAGGTACCTGCCAATTCACTATTTGACTTTGAAGGATAGAAAAGCAGCGGAAACTGAATATTTAGATCTTTCAACTTTCCCACGGAATAACTTTTCTCAGGATCATTCCATCCGACTCTGCAGAATTTTGGATAATTGCTTACAGAGTGAAAACCGCACGGGCAATAAAATGTTGGAAGTAAATTCCTTTTATTATCCTTGCCGTACTCACATGCTTTGTTAAGCGCGTTTTTCCAGTAATGAATTCAACAAAAAGTAAGATTCGAAATAAGATGATGTTGGAAAGCTTTGATTCAATAGTTCGAATAAAGTGTTATATGAAGGATAATAGTTTCTGCCGCAAAACGTTTCCAATATCAAACAGTATGTTATCTAGGTTGAGTAGCACAATATATGACAACAACAGAAATGCAAATCATTCAGACACTATCGGTGATTTTAAAGAAATTGTGGAAATAGCTGATCTCGCCTTATTATAGGGTTTATTTAATTTTTAGCGCCGAGCTCTTAAAAGCGGATTGTGCGATTAATCAATTAATATGAGTTATAATAAATTTAATAATTGCGCAGTCCTATTGCAAAATGTGTTTAAACAAATATTTTTAAAAAGTATGCGTATTTTTAAAGAAATTTGTTTGTACATCACTATTATATAAGTGATTTGTGTTATTTATTATTATTAATTAGGCGCACAAAGAAAATCACACAATTAGTCACATGGGGTCCCCAGTGACCCCAATAAAAGTGCTGAAAAAAGAGTTTTCAAAATAAAATAAAAGCAAGTGTGTATTAACAAAAATATTAAAGTACTCAATTACCATTAACTTAAAAAATAAAAAACATAATTTCGACTTCTAACTTAAAAAAAAAAAATTAAAACTTACTTCCGCGAAAAAATGTTACGTTAGTAGGCGCATGGGGTCAGCACTCAAGCGAGTAGCGACACATGTGTACACGGCGATGTTCTAACCGTAACTAAATAAATAAAACGAAATGTATTTTTACATAAATATTAAAGCGCTTTATTATAGTTAACTTTAAGAAAGAAAGGCATAACTTTGACTTCAAACTTAGATACAAAAATAAAAACTAAAAAATGTTACATAATTGGTCACATGGGGTCAGGGCTTAACCCTCTTGTAGGCCAATTTTTTTATGAGTTGAAAAATTCAGGAATGGGTGATTTTAGCACGAGAAATCCAAATATGATGTCCATTTCGATCTGTAACAGTATCTTTTTCCTACAGGGGAGAAAAACCAAGACCGTCTGGAGACGGACTCGCCGATATACTTACACATATTTTCAGCTTTCTCCTACACAATGTTGACCTACGAAGAGGCAATCCCGTCTGCAGATGGTCAAAAATGCAAACTGGGTTTTTATATGTCGGCAAGCCGGTCTGTAGACGGTCTGTGTTGGAAAGCAATTTTTTCCATTTCGAATGGTGACATAATTATATAACTTATACAAAAATGCGGTGCTTTTAACAACGAAATCCACCGAAATTTTTTATATCAAAAAATTTTTCAAAAGAAAAAATTTCTATAAATACGAAATTACTTAACAGCAAGAAATAAGTAATTTTAACCGTGTTTTCAAAATCTGTAATTCAATTGTCGATTAAAATGAAACGGATTGACACAACGAGTTAAAATTTACACCGCCGTAAAGGTACGATTTTTGTCTAAAGATCGTGCATTACGAATATAGAAAAAAATTATTATAGGCGCACTAAAAAGGTGTTTAGTAACGACCGTATGAAGGCGGTTCAGCTTACTAGAGGGTTAAAAGAGTAGCGACAAATGTGTACACGCCGATGTTCTGGCCGTGACTTATTTACGTACACCGCGGGGAGTTAGGGAGCTAGACAGAGCGCGAGCACGCTCCAAGCACTCCAAGACATTTTTTTTTTTTTTCAACTTGAAATTACCTTGACCCCATGCGCCTAAATAAGGGTTAAAGGTATTATATTCGTTTTTGGTTTTAAAAACTATATTGTAAGAAGATCCCATTTTTAAAATAAAAGATTTGTTAAATCGATTTCATGAATTTCATTAAAAAAAATTGGCGATTTTTGGCGATTTTTTTTTCAGAAATTGCGCTTTTTTTTAAACAATCTAGACACTCTGGTGTGCACATAGGTACACAACAGTATGCAATCGCGGAGTTCGCATAATTGGAAGTAATAATCAATTGTGCAGCAATGGCACTTGACCAAAGTATTTCCGAGTGTACTGCACCAGCCATACATTGACGGACGCACAAGGATCCTAGCACACAAAACTTACTTACAATGGCTGCACTTGTCGTAAAACGCTCCTTTTTGAATACAAATCATGAATAACTCTAATACTCTGCAAAGAAATATGTAAATTATTATTTTAATTGAAAATATACAAACATACTTGAATTTGCGCAATAAGAATATGAACTTCCACGAAACAATCGGAGAAAATATCGGCAGTGTTGACCGTTGAACTTTTTTACGAAGACAATAGCTTTGTTTCTTAACAGATAATTATCACAGATTTCTGCTGGAAAGCGTTTCTTAACCCAAAAAACTAGCAGAAACTAGCAGCTCTCTCTCGTTCTTACGCTCTCCTTTTTTTACTAGCAGAAACTAGCAGCTGTCAAAATGGATAAACAAAAATTCACGCCAAATATTTTCACTAGTCAAATACACCCATCAGCTGATTACTTGCTAGTTTCTGCTGGGTTTACGTTTCTTTACTTTTTCGTTAGTTCGTTCTCTGTGAGCGTAATTCTTTCAATTTTCTCACTCTTCTTCTTCCTGATAATTATCTACTAGAAAAAAAAAGAAACAAAGCCAATATTTCTCCTTGTATTTTAATAGTAGTTTCTATAAATCCAGCAACACAGGCTAAAGGTGCGGGCCCGATGCAAGCCGACTTTGCTTCGATAACTGTCAAAAATAATTAGAACAATACTAAAATGTATGAAATGAGAACAAATGGCAGCTTTGCTTCAAGCACTTGAAGTACGGCGAAGTTTCAAATAGCTCAATGTTCTATTTGACAGCGCTTTTGACAATAGAAATTGTAACATATCTGCTGTTCATTTGTTTTGATTTGGTGTATAGCTTCATTTACGAATTTCGAGCGATTAAAGATATTTAATTTGATTTTGAGTTTTTCTGCAGAAATGTTCGAAGAAAATTTAACAAATGCCATTGAAAAGCACCGGTGTATCTGGGCCAATTGTGTTACAGGGAAAAAACAAAAAAGACCTGGCGCGATGTGTCTGCTGTTGTTGGGGAATCTGGTAAGTACCAAAAATCATGATACATGCATGTGCTATAACTAATTGTATATACCTGCACACGTTTTCCATTTAAAGAGGCTGACTGCCGCAAACGGTAGAAATCCTTGCGTGACCGCTTTACTATTGAGTTGAAGCTACAGCACCAGCCTAGTGGAAGTGCTACTTCGTTCAGGAAGAACTGGGCGTATTTTGATACTCTGTCTTTTTTAAAAGGAACTGTTGCGCCCAGAATGTAAGTAAATGTACGCTTAAAAATATGGAAACCACTGCGCTTACACGTATATTTTTGTAGCACAACCACCAACATTACTACCGAAATAGAAGACTCTGAGTGTTCATTTGCGTTTGACTTCAACGAAAGTGGCAATCTAGTTTTAAATAGTCAAACAGAAGACTCGGAACCTGTTCCTCTTAAACGTAGGAAGCGAAATGAAGATCACGACAGCAGAAGATTCAAACGCCTAAAATCAAAAGTAATACGTTTGTGAATGAGTAACTTTAAGAAGTTTGAAATTGTATTTTTAAGTTTTATGCAAAATGTGAACCGCAGAAATGCTTAAAAAGCATCAGTGTCTCTTATATCTATACTATAGTAGAAGAAAATGTGTAATATGTATAACAAAGTTGGAAACCCATAAAGGTTGCGCTTATGAGACATCAACATCTACTATTGTATAAAAATAAGAGACACTGAGACTTTTTAGCCATTTCAGAAACTACACTGTGATTCTTCTAAAGTACAAATGAACTACATTTCTTATGTTTAAAATTTTACGTAATATATGTGCATAAACAGCGGTCAAAATAATAGCGGCCCGATATTAACACTAGTTTTGACAATTAGTTTTTTAAATTTAATTTTAATTGTTTTTTTAATAAAAATATTGTTCATTATATAACAAAACCATATACACTTGTGTTCAGCTGATTAAATTGAGTGGCATTTTTACCAGTTTTGGCTATTTTTCCTTTGTTTATTTAACGGTTATAATTTTTTTATAAGAGTTTAGCATATTACGTAACCATCCCAACATAAATCCACATCTCAAACTTTGTACAAAAATTATAAAAATCAACAAACTTTAACAATTACAACCAACAAATTTAAAAAAAGTTTTCAGAGTTTTTTGAAAAATCTTATGATGCAGCTTTATAAAAATGAAAATTTTAAAACTTTTGAATGTAGTTATTTTTTGTTGAATTTTTATAATTTTTGTACGAAGTTTGAAATGTGAATTTATGTTGGGATGGTTAGACTGGATGCTTAGGCTAGACTTTTATAAAAAAATTATAAAAATTAAATAAACAAAGGTAAAATTGCCAATAAAACAATTAAAATTGGATTTAAAAAACCAATTCAATTTTAATACGATTAAGTGGTTTTTGCTATAAAATGAACTATATATTTATTAAAAAAAAAAAAAATTAATTAAATTAAAAACAAATGCCAAATGTCTATATGTCACACTGCTATTGTAATGACCGCTGTTTTACATACAGTCACTCACAGAAGTATTCGTAAATTATTTTTTCAAAATGTTTTCCATCATAAATCTTTTTCGTTAATTTCCATTTAAAATATAGATCATTCTATAACAAAACCATATACTTCATTCTTGCAAACTTTGTACAAAATTCATAAAAATGAATCATACTTAAAAAAATGTTCATCAAAATTTCAAACTTTTTATACAGAATTTTTGGAAAAATTTACGGTATGCAGTTTTGTAGCCCATTAAATTTTAGTATAAGGTATTAACAAAATCTACTTATATGCGCAACACCCTCGACAAAAAAAATCTAAAAAATCATCAGTAATTTTTAGCTACTTGAGACTTGCACTTTATTATACCAAAATTGAACGGGCTACAAAACCGCATACCGAAAATATTTCTAAAAATTCTGAATAAAAAATTTGAAATGTTGATGAAAATTTGTTTAAGTTTGATTCATTTCTATGAATTTTGTACAAAGTTTGCAAGAATTATGTATATGGGTTTTGTTATAGAATGAGCTATATTTTAAAATTACGAATAAATATATAAATATATTTTAAAATTACGAATACTTCTGTGAGTGACGGTATGTGCAAACTATGTTTATTTTAAAGCGAAACTGATTTAAACTTTTATGTTATAAAAATATAAAATTGCTTTATAACACCGTACAAGAATACCAAAACATTTGAATTAGTCATATTTTTGAAATTTCAAAGTCCTTTGAAGTCTTTTTTTGTGTGTAAAATTTATGGTGCATTTACATGGTATGAAGCCATATGAACTGTTGATACGCTAAAATAGAGGGACTTCATGTTCTAATGAGGAATTCATTGATATCGTGTGGGATGCATATAATACAGAATCGGTATATGGTTTGCTGCTGCTCCGGTTCCAGAATCGGTATAGGGTTTGCTGCTGCTCCGACGCAAGCTTTGCTGCTCCGGAAAAAGATGTCGCTGATCGAAATCCAAGTTCAGAACTCAGATAAAAGCCGTAAGATGTCGCTGATGACAAATCCGAGTCCAGAACCGGAACCGATCACAGGGTGTACCGCTGATGGAAATCCGAGAAATCCGATACAAGGTGGTTTATATATCGAAAATTGTTAAATTGTATTGGTATGCAGCCAGAAATACCCTGCAAAAATTTGAGGACCAGGTGGTCCACTGGGTCGTAGTTTTAAAGTATGTGCAAAAGGGCCAGGTTGCATACTAGTAACTTGTTATGCTTACGTGGACCACTTCAAACGTAAAAAACCGATATATGTGTTGAGATCCACCTATTCGTGCCCCATCGGCAACATGATTCGGCTGCCGAATGTGCCATGATCCAAAAGGAGTAGTTGTCTAGGTGGTCCCATGTTATGCAGCGTTGGACCAGAGGTGGTCAGGTCCAATGACATCGCAATGTTAATGTTACCATATTTTCTCCATATACTTGGACCATTTTCGTTACTAGTGTTGGTTACAAGGTAGTGTGGTCCCGTACTAGTATTTAACCTAGTCCCAATTTTTGCAGGGTATATACAAACGTACATACGTACATAAGTATATACATATATAGATGCTCCACCGCTAGAAAAGTGTGTTAACATGCCCACATAGGTAATTGTTAAGTATTTATATATATATAGATATATATATATATATATATATATATATATATATACATACATATATATGAATGGAAAGGCCTGTTGATGTTGAGAACAAATAAAATTTAATTTGAAATAAAAGAAAGTTTTATAATTACTTATTTGTTTTGATAATAAGAATTTTAAGCATAAATGTCCACAATTATATGAAATATAGCTTTGCTGTTGATTATAATTATAGTTAATGTTCTTTCCTAAATACTTTATTATTTGCTTCGGAGGCTGTAAGTTTCCAAAGCTATCGAAGTAATCAATCTCATTATCGTTTTTCCAGTAAGCTACCCAATGCGTTCCCGGACCCTTTGAACTATCCAAATTTATTATTCCACATTCTCTCTTAAATGGTTTACGGGGTAAAGTGTCACACATGAATACCCCTCTAAAATTCGGAATAAATTTTGAATACTTCTTTAAGTCTACATCAGTAAGAGGTCTTCTGGGTAGCTTCATTAAGAGTTTTTTTGGTATGGTTTTAAATATAATCCGAATCCCTTTTTATAAGGCTTTAAAAACATTCCTTTTCCCATTGAAATAGCTTCCATTGTATTATTATGACGTTTCGCCTCCAATAACTGCTCCNCTCTCTTAAATGGTTTACGTGGTAACGTGTCGGACATAAATACCCCTCTAAAATTTGGAATAAATTTTGAATACTTCTTTAAGTCTACATCGGTGAGAGGTCTTCTGGGTAGCTTCATTAAGAGTTTTTTTGATATGGTTTTAAATATAATCCGAATCCCTTTTTATAAGGCTTTAAAAACATTCCTTTTCCCATTGAAATAGCTTCCATTGTATTATTATGACGTTTCGCCTCCAATAACTGCTCCTTTCCAGTTTTTAT
>NW_016157905.1:181380-182903 GCF_001687245.7 Rhagoletis zephyria
GCCCATTGAATTAGTTTCCATTGGATTATTATGACGTTTCGCCTCCAATAACTGCTCCTTTCCAGTTTTTATAGCATTGATTGTTTTAATAATTCCTGCTGTACCGCCAGATAGACTTCCAAGTGCTCCTAATGCTACGAATAATGGCGCTACTGGGAGAAATCCTCCAGATTTAGGTAATGATATTACACGTGGTGTTTTTATTATAGATTTTTTTCCTCTAAAAATATTATTTACAACCTTTCGTGAAATTTTTATTGGATCTTCTAAGTTATCACTTTTCTTTAAATTTTGTTTAGCTTTTTTTAAAGCATGTTTGAAGAGATGATAACCAGTTTTTCCTCCCACTTTCTTAGTTTTACTATAAATGTTCCCCATACCGAATTTCGTTTTTGTCTTCATTATATTTGTAACTAACCAAGCATTTGTTTCTCATTAAGATTGCTATCCTTCGCTTTAACTCTTTCCCAAGCCTTCTCAATTAATTTTTTATCAGCAATATGTCGGTTAATAAATCTTTATTATATAAGTATGATATATCATGTTCTCTACAAGCAGCGTCTAGTGGATTAATCCCTCGATCTCCTCTTACTAAACGTTTCCCTAATTTCGTTCCAGGTCCCCAAAATTGATACCTAGGCAAATGAATAGGAAGCTTATTAATTATATTATTTATAAAACCTTTTCCGACGACTGACGATTTATGACTAAACCTTTTTCATAAATAACTCTCATATTTAGGCCTTTTCATATTAATAGTTTAAATATAAGTAATAAAAAGTATAAAAATAATAAGTTTATATATATTTATATTAGTAGTCAAAATGCGGTTTGTGAAGCAATGTAATACGTTAAATATTAAAAATAATAATAAAGTAAATAAAGCTCGACATAGCTCATTATTACCAAACTCAATTCGAGCTCTTATTGTTGGACCATCAAACTGTGGGAAAACAAATGTAATTATTAGCCTCATTGAAAGTCCAAATGGGTTAAAATTCAAAAACATCTATTTATATTCGAAATATTTACATCAATCAAAATATAAATACTTAAAACATCTAATAAACCCTATTAAGGAGATTAACATTTCAACATTTTCAAATAATGATGATGTGCTATCACCTGACAACGCAAAAGCAAACTCTATATTTATATTTGATGATATAGCTTGCGAAAAACAAAATCATGTTCGATCCTATTTTTGTATGGGTCGTCATAAAGAGATTGATAGTTTTTATTTATGTCAGACTTATACTCGTATTCCAAAACACTTAATTCGAGATAATGCAAATTTGATTATCGTATTCAAACAAGACGAAATGAATATTAAACATATCTATAATGATCATGTTGGAGCTGATATGTCCTTTAAGACTTTTTGCATTTTATGTTATAAATGTTGGAAAGAAAAATATGGATTTCTTGTATAAGTAAAGATGATTCTATCAACAATGGTCGATATAGAAAAGGATTTGACGTCTTTATAACCTTATAAAATATCCTGTTAGTAATAATTTAAA
>NW_016157905.1:184235-184513 GCF_001687245.7 Rhagoletis zephyria
TCGATAAATCAGTAAATATTAAAGCTAATTTATCAAAATTGATGGTTGCAACAATTCTTTACCAGAAAATACGCTTATGATAAAATTTTGGAAAATGGGCGTGGCACCGGCCACTTNCTGTTACAGCATACCAAATGGCCGAAAACTTTTAACATCGGACAATAACCACGCCCACATCCCATATAACCGTAATTTCGATAAATACGAAATCCTCGATAAATCAGTAAATATTAAAGCTAATTTATTCAAAAATTGATGGTTGCAACAATTCTTTACCA
>NW_016157905.1:184549-186897 GCF_001687245.7 Rhagoletis zephyria
AACGGTAAATTTCAGAAATGCTTGAAATTTCAATATTTTGAAATTTAAGGACGCTAGTTTACTTAAAATTTATACACGCCGGCTTATCATGTAGCGGTAGCTTTCGGAAAGGTGGAAAACATATATTTAATACTTGCGCCGGGTATTTAATGTTCGGCTCCGCCCGAACTTAGACTTTCTTACTTGTTTAATTATAATATTATGGAAGTTGATATTTAAAAAAAAAGTATAGGAGTATTCAGCTTGGTGAAACATTAAATGATGAGCTCTTAGAAAAAACGTTTAAACCAATAATTAAACCTTTGAAGGAAATTATAAATGAATTATAAATGAGAGAATAAAAGAAAATTATAGAAAAAATGTTTTTGTAGACATCCCGCAAATAAGTAGCAAAATGTGTATTGAGTGTGCAACCCTGCACTCGGGTGATGTGAGAGAGTGGCTTGCAACCCGGAAACTGAAGTGACGACAGCGATATACGTGTGCCTGCTTAACCTTAATTATTTTCTAATTTCATAATTGTAATTTGTTTCCTTTAACTTTCAAATAAACTTTTATAAATTGCAACTCAACAACGTTTGAGTTGTAACAGTGGCGACGAGGATTTTGGAACCTGTTTTTGCATAAATCGCCATAATGGATGCAAACGATGTCCGTAACTTATTTTCACAAATGCAGGAACAACATGAACGTGACAACCAGGCTATGCAGAATCTAGTGAAACAACTTCTTTCTAGCTAACTTCAACCGAGCGCTTCTTCAATAAAGGAAGATAAAGGTGCAGAGTTCACCATTGAAACACTTGCATCTAGCATAAACGAGTTCTGCCACGACCCAGAACATAACCTCACTTTCGACATGTGGTTCACGCGATATGAAGATCTCTTCGAAGTCGACGCTGCGAAATTAGACGACGCAGCCAAAGTCAGGCTTCTATTGCGTAAACTCAATACTGTCGTTCACAGCAAGTACATAAATTTTATTTTGCCAAAGCACCCTCGGGATTTCACCTTCGCCGAAACAGTAGCAAAGCTCAAGCAAATTTTCGGGCTCCAAACGTCACTATTCAACATCAGGTACAATTGCTTGCAGCTTGCCAAAGACCCAATGTCAGACTTCATCACTTACGCAGGCATGGTGAACAGGCATTGCGAAAATTTCCAGCTGAATAGCCTCAGGCTTGATCAGTTCAATTGTTTGATTTTTATAATGGGGATGAAGTCCCAATCGGATTTCGACATCAGAACAAAGTTGCTAAGCAAGCTAGACACCGAAGCTGATACACTCACACTTGATGCTTTGTCAAAAGAGTGTCAACGTCTAATAAACTTAAAAGCTGATACAAATCTTGTTGAAAATCCGAAGGGCGAAGTCCAGGTAAGGCGCTTGCATTCAAGTAATGCAAAGAAAAAATCATTGCCTAAAACTCCGTGCTGGTTTTGCGGCGCCATGTATTACTCTCGCGAATGCACATACAGCAAGCATAAATGTGAGCAATGCAATACAGTTGGTCACAAAGAGGGCTACTGTTATTCGAAGAAAAATGGGCAAAACTCAAAGCAGAAGCGCAACAATAAAGGCAAAGGGTCCCACTTGCAGTCGAAAAGTATTTACGTCTCCAAAGAGATCGAATCAGCTCAACGCAAATACGCCAGCGTTCTAATCAATCGCACGAAAATGGATTTGCAGTTTGACACTGCATCGGACATAACAATAATATCGGAAAATAATTTCCAGAAGCTAAATGTGTCAAACACATCCGCAGTCGAGCAATCAGCTCGTAGCGCAACAGGCGCCGTACTGCCTCTGTCATTGCAGTTTGATTGCAACGTCGAACCCAAACAGCAGCGAGCAGAGCTAACATGTTTCGTCACACCAATCAAAAATCTGAATGTATTGGGCCTCGACTGGATTACAGCTTTCAACCTCGACAACATGTCTATCAATGCCATTTGCAATATGTTGGCAAAGGAAATCGGGGAAGTGTAACTCCTAATATGCAATCACAAAACATTTCACTTCTTAAGCAATCTTTTCCAGATGTGTTCGACGAAAAACTGCAGTAAAACAAAAGCGCACTTGGTAGTTAAACCCGACCATAAACCAGTTTTTCGACCAAAGCGACCGGTAGCCTATGCTATACAGCATCTCGTTGAGGAAGAATTGCAAAGACTTCAAGACATTAATGTCATCTCACCAGTCAACTACTCCGAGTGGGCTGCGCCGATTGTCGTTACAAAGAAGTCCAATGGCAGCATACGCATTTGCGCCGACTTCTCAACAGGTTTAAACGCCGCTCTCGAAACACATCAGTACCCGCTTCCTCTACCTAAAGACATTTTTGCAAA
>NW_016157906.1:0-3484 GCF_001687245.7 Rhagoletis zephyria
TAATTTTATATCAGTTCAAGCACATCAGTTGATATCGACGAGCCTTTGCTCGTCCTACTCTAGCCTGGCAGAACATATAAAGCCTCTTCTTCAATCACGGGATGATGAGAAATAAATAACACAAATAAAAAAACCTCACGTCCTTATAATCATCAGTGGCCAATCAGCGCATATTAGAACTCCCAAACAAACTTGAAGCACAAAATGTGCAGCACATACCAGTTGAATACACTGCCTTCCAGTCCAGTGCCTGCGGTCCAGTGGTCCGACGATGGTGTGGGCCGGATTGTTGTTTTAGACGTACATAGCAGCAGGCGGCGGTATCTTGAAGCCTGTTGCAAGTGGGTGTGGTTCCTGTTGGTGCCAGGGCGCCGACGTTACACTTCCGGCTTCCGTTGCTGTCGCCGATGCTCGTTATGCGCGGCCGGAGATCCATTGTCGCGCCAGACGAAGCTATATAGAAGCGTGTGGGGCTGACGGGGGCAAATTTAGAATCCACCTGAGGTACAGTCCCTCGTTGAGTGTGAGGGCGAAAGGCATTCTAGGCAATGTCCATGTGCTCGTTCCACCTGTTTTCATTGCTGTGGAGGCATACTCCGGAAAATTTGGCAAATGCGCAAAGGATGTGGGCGGCGGAATAAACCGCAACAATCGCCGTGTGGGCTGCGATGTAGAGAGAAACGACTTTAATGTTGGGTGCAAATTACTGCATGGGGTTAGCCGACGATTAGTGGGTTAATCGGGTACATTGATAAACGTTCTTTTCTTTTTGAATGTGAGGTGGTTTTCTTTCATTTGCGGTTTCGGTTATTGCTTTTGACTGAAAACAAAGTTTGACGAGCGCTCTGATTAAGATAACGTTTTGCGTGCGCACGTTTAACATTCTTACGTGATCATCGAGGCCACGATGCACAATGTTTCGACTATATGGAGGTAGGTGGAAATAATAGCACACCTGCACCGATTTCACTGAAACTTGACATGTGCTCTAGTTTTACTTAGAAATACAGAATTATGAAATTTTGCAAAGATGGAATAATTGCCACGCCCTTTACTCTTGTGGGCGGAAACATTAAATCTCATCCGATTTCGATGAAATTTAGTTTGTGGTCTTTATTTTATTATAAAAACCTAGATATAAAATATTGGGAAGATTAGATCATTATAACGTCCGAAACTCACAAAAAATGTGGGCCCAGTCATTAAATGTGATGGAATTTTGGTTAATTTTGTTTCCTGCTTTCCACTCTCAGAAAACAAAGGTTATACTATAAAATGATTTTGGTATAAATACTCGCTTTTTCCCAATATTTGGTGAAATTTTTTCATTGTTCGAAAAATTCTTTTCGCGAAATTATGCAAAAAGAAGCTGAAAATCAAAAATTTAGAAAATCAAAAATTATATATATTTGCGAAGTCGCGCGCAAATATCAAATTATATATTCGAAAACTACATAAAATTCTCCAAAACATTCGTCTAATTTCAAGACCTGACGGACCGGTACTCACACTTTTTTTACTAATAACATTTAGCACCTACATTTCAAAGTAAATTTTTTGGTAAGAAAATAGGAAAGTACCAAATAAATGATAAACACCTTCACCTGAATATTCCACGACATTTAAATAATTGATTTCAGTTGAAAAAGAAACACTTTTTTTAATGGGTTAATCGCCAAAGGCACCTAACTGATTAGTCGGTATCGCGCCGATTACCGTTATCATTCTTGAAGAAGGGGGGTGAGTAAATAATGTAAAATTTGGTATTTATGACTTTTACTTTTCTCTTTTTAAGTCCAACTGGTTCTTTTTTATCAACTGTCACCATGACTTTTTTCTACCTTCCTCGATATAGTCGAAACACTGTGCGATGTAGCCTTTTATTTTACTGAGGCGCTATTCTTGAATATTATTTTAGTTTTATCGTTTGAGAAGATAGATAATCCTCGTTCCGTTGGCGACTGAATTCATGATGGAGAATTTTTAATCCTTCCCAACGATTCATTAGAAATAAGGATTGCTCGTCTCGTTCGGGTATTGCCAGAAGTGGAGCTCCTCTAAGAAAATGCCCAAGGGTGAGGGCTGTGAAATCGGAGGGATCTTGCGAGAGCGCAAAGAGGGGCCGTGAATAACGAACGGCTTCCATTCGGGTTAATAATGTTGTGAATTCTTCAAAGTCAAATTCGTGTGTGCCAGCGACTTATTGCTTATCAATGCACGACTGCTTTATGGGGGTTATTGTGAGTCATTGTATTAGCAGATGCGTGATTTTTACTTTAAACATGCTTGTGTCATAATTGACGAAAGCAATCCTGCGGGGCCCACAAGGTTTGCCAAAGATGGTAGGATTTACCTTTCTTTTATTGGGAATTGATTGGTGTTCTATCGACTTAACGGTTTTTTGAGGAAGTTTAAATTCTAGGCTGACAAGATTTGCGATTGATTAGTTTGCTTTTATTATATTCTTTTTTGGGGACCCTGTTGTGGTTAGGGTTTGGGTCACCTGGGGTGGCGATTCGTATGGGGGGAAGGTCTTCTAACTTTCGAATTCTTACGTGTGAACTGAGGCTGGGAATACCTTGCACTCGCGTTGTAAATACTGCTATCTTTTCTGTTACTTCGCCGCTTAAAATCGTAGATGGTATTTTGGGGTAATAAAGTGTTTGAAATTTTGTCGATGCCTTCAAGCATGATTTGGGGTATTAGGTCAGTGCCTAATAGGATATCAACTTGCGCGGGGTGTGGCAGTTGGGATCCGCTAAATTGAGATGAGCGATTTTTTGTAGATTTTTCGGGTTTATTGCATGGCTAGGTAGCATATTTATAAGTTGCGGTAGAACTATAGCGTGTGCTTCTGTTCTTTCATCCACGTTGGGGGAAATCAGGATGAATTTGAAGATTTTGTTAGAGTTTCGGGGTCCTGCGTTTTGGGGTCTTCGGGCAAGAGTTCAAGCTTTTTTGGGGTGTGCTTGTAAAATTTGTTATGTGGAGCATCGAATGATGTCTCCTTTGGCTATATACGCAGTTAAGTTTGCTCCCGCAGTCTTTAAACCTATGAGATTGTGATAAGCAATTAGTACAAAGCTAGAGCTTCTAGCAAACTTATTTCTTTCGATAATTGGTAGTTTTTTTAATCTCTCGCAAGAGTTTAATTTATGACTTCTTTGCACAATTCGCATGACGCATATTTATTTTCTGTTATGTATGATTGCGATCTATTGAAGCTTCTATTGTGTGATTTGGAATTTCTGGCTTGGGGTATATTGAAGGTTCTATGTAGATCATTTTGTGTGTTTTTAGGTTTTGATAATTTTGTATCTACCCTCTCTGCTATTTCGTACTGGGTAGTGAGAAAATGTTTTATTTGTTGCCATGTCGGAATTTTTTTTTGGGATGGAAGCGATTGCTCCCATAGTAGTAACGATTTTTCTGGCAATGTTGCGGAACATACATTTACCAGAATTGGGTCCCAGTTATCTGTGGG
>NW_016157906.1:7765-8263 GCF_001687245.7 Rhagoletis zephyria
GGCATCTTTTTTCTCTGCAGCTTCCTGACACTCCTAATCGTACCAGTTGCTCTTTCAGGCTCGCTCAAATCCGACTAATTCTTCGGCGGCGGAACTTAATGAGCGGGAAATGTGGTTCCACTGCTCGCATATGTCGGTTTGTTGAAGAGTGCTCTCTGAGAGCAGGTGTGAGAGTCGAGTAGCGAAAGCGCTGGCTGTCTGTTGTGATCGCAGCTTTTCGACGTTAAGCTTTCCTTGCATATTTTGGTGCACAGAGGCGGGTGCATTGAGGCGGGTGCGTATCTTGGCTGCAACAAGATAGTGGTCCGAGTCGATGTTTGGGCCTCGGAGTGTGCGTACGTCTAAAACACTGGAAGCGTGCCTTCCGTCTATCACAACATGATCGATTTGGTTTCTCGTTTTTCGATCCGGAGACAGCCACATAGCTTGATGTATCTTTTTATGTTTGAACCTAGTACTGCATACTACCATGTTTCGGGCCCCGGCGAACTCTATCAA
>NW_016157906.1:8288-36095 GCF_001687245.7 Rhagoletis zephyria
CCCACCTTGGCACTGAAGTCGCCAAGCACGATTTTGATATCATGACGGGGGCAGCGCTCGTACGTGCGCTCCAAGCGCTCATAGAAGAGATCCTTGGATTTCTCATCCTTATCTTCCGTCGGGGCATGGGCGCAGATAAGCGAGATGTTGAACGACAGTACTCGGCGTCGGAGTCTCTCTCCCACCACAAATCCAACTCCGAATTTGCGCTCCTTTACATGGCAGCTGTAGTAGACGTCGCAGGGCCCCAGACATTGCTTGCCTTGCCCCGTCCAACGCATTTATTGGATGGCGGTGATGTCAGCTTTTGTCCTTACGAGGACATCAACCAGCCGGGCAGAGGCACCTTCCACATTAAGGGTCCGGACATTCCAGGTGCATGCCCTCAAATCGTAGTCCTTTAAACGTTTGGCGGGGTCGTCATCATAAGGGGGGGTCTCATTTCATTTCATTTCATTTCATTTATTATTATAAAAAATTAGTACAATAAGATCCCAAAGATCTTTTTTAGTACAACGGTAACTTAAAATTAAGACAAGAATAAGAGTTGAGAATAAAAAGTGCATAGTACATCATGTCAAACAAAGCCTGACAAATAGCATTAGGCAAAACTTACAAATCTATATAAAACCAAGACAGGAAAAAAATAAATAAAATAAATAAATAAATATAAAAAAAAGTCAATAAATAAATAAAAATTAAAAAGAAAAGGAACGACATATCATTTTTAATTAGCCTATATCTAAAAACATACACATTTACAATTTATATAGATAGCAAACCTCAGCTGATAATGAGTTAATAAGTTAACGAAAATACGAGTACAAAACACTCCCAAAGTTGCTTTTATTTAGACTGTTGCGAATATGTCCTAGAACCGAGTGGGCGGGTCCCAAGCCCAGCGCACAAACCATTGCTGGGGCGGGGGTGGTTTCACAACCAAATACACGTTTATATAGCGAGCCGCTTGCTCCAAGCAGACACCCGCTTGCAGCCGACCCTACTGGTGAACAGACGCTGCAGACTTCAGTGAGCCCTTAAACCGAATAAGTCGGAGTGGCCCCACCGAAGCTCCCTCTCTTTCTGCCGTGACCCAATGCTCCACTCGGATTGGTTACCGCATCTAGCACATGAGTTGCTCACGTTGCCCAGAGTGCTCGAACGAGGACGCAAGAGCCATATAGGTATATACTGCATACCCAGCGCAACGACTATACCCCATTACACTCCAAAAAAAAATATTCTTCCAGTCTAATTAAATAACATGTATGTACAAATTTCAAAGTGTGTGCATTTTTCGTTTAGAAGATATCAGCACTTAAACTTGACTCTGCATGTATAGCATCTTTGATTTTACGATTTTTGAATAAATTTTTTTTTTATTCTTTAAATACATTGGCCATGAAAAACAGCTCCTCATAAAAATACAATCATCGTTCGGAGTTGGCGTAAAACTGTAGATCCCTCCCCTTTGTGTGACATCATCAAGGCGCCCGCCACAAATCGGAGGAGAAGCTCGGCCAAATACTAACGTATGTGTAAGCGCCAATTTATTGTTATTAAATACATTTAAAGTTGGTTAAAAAAATTTGTGTGAGCTTTGTCATATGATACTTCCAGGCGCATATAAATCCTTTCTACATTATTATTATACACAAAATTAGAGTATATGGCTTTTATTGCGTCAAAGTAAATTTCAAAGTATGATGTTATAAACATGAAACCGATAAACTAAGAATTCATGAAATGATTCGTCGTTCAATAATTTACACACGTAGAAATATGAATTACCCCCTTCGCACAAATCCGTTAGCTGACTCAATTTAAAAAGAAAAGTTAAATCTAAAAAAAATTCGATTCGAAAAATCAAGGATGCTATACATGCAGAGCCAAGTTTAAGTGCTGATATCTTCTAAACGAAAAATACACACACTTTGAAATTTGCACATGTTATTTAATTAGACTGGAAGAATATTTTTAACTTTTTTAAAATTTTTTTTTGCTCCAGAACGATGTTTTGCAAAAACTTTCTTAGTATAAATATTAGTAAAAAGGAACAAAAATAAAATTTGCATTAAAAAAATATGTCAATAGAAACTATGACATAAAAGTTATAATCCCTGAAAATTTCATCCAATTCGGTTAAATAGTTTATGAGATATTTTGAGTCGAAGAAAAAATGCTATAAAAATTGTTTATGCAATAACTTGCAAAATATATATTTTTTCGAAGTTTTGTTGATGGGAATCTCTTTCCATGCTCCTGAATTACACATCCACCATATTAAAATTAAAAATCAAAAACTTTAATTTTTACTGATCGATTTCACGAATTCTGGCTCAAATATCAATTTTGAGTGAATAGTTTTCGTATATCTGAAAATTACCGTTGGGAGGTAGGCGTGGTTATTGTCCGATTTTGCCCATTTTCATTACCATCCGTCCTACGCCCGAAAGAAGTGCACGTACAAAGTTTTGTTAAGATGTCTAATTTTTTACTCGATTTATCTTGTGTAAAGACGGACGGACAGATCGCTTAATCGATTTCTCTTTTCATTCTGATCATTTATATTTTTATACATTTGTCTATATCTATCTCGATTCGTTTTGCCTGTTACTAACAACCGTATTGTGAACAAAGTTATAATACCCTTGTGCACAAGTGCGTTCGGGTATATCTAAAAATAAGTACACGCAAAGGATTTCACAAAACTGAATTGGAATATTATTATTTTTCAAAAGTGCAAAATTGAAAAATTAAGTGCCAAATTGAAAAATGAAGTGCCATTTGAAGTAAATACAGCCAAAAATGGCACGGTTTGAGCCGAGTTCGCAGCCCTGTGTACGATGTCTTTGTTCTGAATACTGTTAAGGCGATGTGGGTAATGCTGCATAGTCCTGTGCCATGGGATGGTAAAGGTAAATGGAAAATAATTGTCTATAATTAACATACCGAAGTCGTCAATAGGCTTAGGTCCAATTTCAGATGGCCTACTTAAGTAGAGATTGTTGATTAACTTTCACTATTCATTTTCAGATCATACATTTAATCTGAACTTAAATGGCCAATATTGGCTATTTAAATATGAGATATGCAGCCCTGGGTGTGTACAAAACAACCAAGATTAATTGGTAGGTTGTTTAATCAATCCCGCCAAAAAACAATCAGCTGTTCAGCACAAAATGTAAATGTATAAAAAAAATTTATATTTAAATAAAGTTGATCTGAAATCAAGCGAAAGCTAAATGGAATTTAAACAGCAATCCACAATTAAACTTAAGTGCCGTTTAAATATTCATTTGAAATTGGCCCTAAGGGCCCGTTGTTCAATGTTTGATTAAAACAAATCGGAAGCTCCGGTTAAATACAACAACTGCTTTATCGATCACATGTTATATGCATGATGTCGAAATCTTCGATAATGATAGCCATACATTGAACAACGGGCCCTTAACTTAGATGAAAATGCTTCAGTTTAAGATAGACTTTACGTCTAAAGAACTTTTCTATTTAAAGCAAGAATAAAATCTTTATAAGAGCTGTTTTCATCATCATCAAAGGAATAAAATAAAATAGTGTAACAAAAGTTTTTTTAGCAAAAGATTTTTAAAACTGCAATAAAATGAATAAAATAAAATAAGTTAAGCTTTCGTCAAAGTTCCTAGACGTCATTATAGACATTTTACCTCCGGTTTGTGTTAACCGGATTTTGAGCGGCCCTTAGTCTATTGTTGCCGTTTGACAGCGTGAAACTCTCTGCAGTGCGTTTGCGATTCGGTTTCAGCGCTCTTCGCAAAATATTGTTAATCAAATAACTTGGTATTAAAGACATAAATCTGAAAAGTGCTCTAGCAACGTTACAAAAATTGCTATTTCTTGTGCATTCGTTTTAAGAGCGTACATATGTACATATGTACGGATATAAAAATCGGCGATGCCTATTTTAGGCACTCAAACTTTTTATTAGAGCGAAAAAACGGGTTTTCTTTGAAGGTATTGCCTTGATAGGCGGTATTTTCTCTAGCTATTATTTTACAAATCTGTTGTTTTAGTAACGATTTTACGATTACTATGTATAAATCTCGATGCCTGGAGTCCAGGGTTACCAAATCTTTCTTTTTGTCACAATGGCTATTTAGGCGGTTTTGCAACTGGTCGATGGGCAGTTTTGCAAACATATCGACGATATGTATGTATGGTATGCACTTATGTTAGCTTTAAATTTTAACGTTTTCGCAGCTCCCTATGTTTGTCTTCATCTTAAGCAGGAATCACTCGATTTGTACATTTTGGCAGGTACAGAGTGGTGGTGTTCGGAAATTCTTTTATTGAGCTGAATTTATTTATTGAATTTCTAAACAACACCACTCTTTCACTGCCAAAATGTACAAATCCGTACAAATATACAAATCGTGTGATCTTCACTTAACAGCTTTTTACAACGCTTTTCTCAACTTGCAATGTTGTATGTCCAGACCACCATTTATATACTATAAATGTAGCAAAGCTATTTATGGCAAATTCTAGATATCAACCTAGTATAGATATGAGCCTCGTTGTAGGCATCATATCAAGGAGATACAATTAGACGACTCTAGATGTCGCCCCGTGCCATGAAAAACAGCTTCTCATAAAAATACAATCGCCGTTCGGAGTCGGCGTAAAACTGTGGGTCCTCCTTGTGTGACAACATCAAGGCGCACGCCACAAATCGGAGGAGAAGCTCGGCCAAACACAACATATGTGTAAGTGCCAATCTATTATTATTATTATTAGATGGTGCCCCGCCAGAAGAAGTTAAATATTGCGCCTAAATATATGCACTATTTACATACGCTACAGCGAAAATGGACTACACGCCATTTCTTTAAATGAAATTAACTGCCGCTATATGTATGTATANTGTTGTTTTAGTAACGATTTTACGATTACTATGTATAAATCTCGATGCCTGGAGTCCAGGGTTACCAAATCTTTCTTTTTGTCACAATGGCTATTTAGGCGGTTTTGCAACTGGTCGATGGGCAGTTTTGCAAACATATCGACGATATGTATGTATGGTATGCACTTATGTTAGCTTTAAATTTTAACGTTTTCGCAGCTCCCTATGTTTGTCTTCATCTTAAGCAGGAATCACTCGATTTGTACATTTTGGCAGGTACAGAGTGGTGGTGTTCGGAAATTCTTTTATTGAGCTGAATTTATTTATTGAATTTCTAAACAACACCACTCTTTCACTGCCAAAATGTACAAATCCGTACAAATATACAAATCGTGTGATCTTCACTTAACAGCTTTTTACAACGCTTTTCTCAACTTGCAATGTTGTATGTCCAGACCACCATTTATATACTATAAATGTAGCAAAGCTATTTATGGCAAATTCTAGATATCAACCTAGTATAGATATGAGCCTCGTTGTAGGCATCATATCAAGGAGATACAATTAGACGACTCTAGATGTCGCCCTCTGCCATGAAAAACAGCTTCTCATAAAAATACAATCGCCGTTCGGAGTCGGCGTAAAACTGTGGGTCCTCCTTGTGTGACAACATCAAGGCGCACGCCACAAATCGGAGGAGAAGCTCGGCCAAACACAACATATGTGTAAGTGCCAATCTATTATTATTATTATTAGATGGTGCCCCGCCAGAAGAAGTTAAATATTGCGCCTAAATATATGCACTATTTACATACGCTACAGCGAAAATGGACTACACGCCATTTCTTTAAATGAAATTAACTGCCGCTATATGTATGTATATACATATGTATGTTTATACTAAACGTGAGCAAACAACATTTTGCTTGCATAATCTTCTGTTCTCTTTCACTGCAAGTTGAATTATTTTAATACCTATTGCAAAATTTTGTACAGACAAGACCAAAAATTAGATAATATGTAAAATGAAATACAACTTTTTAATATAGAATGCTTTTATAAATGGACCAAAAATTAGAAAATAATATTTCTTAGTCCCATAGAATTTGTATAGATAACTTTAAGTTTTGAAATTTTAGCAGAAGTCATTATAAACCATTTATGAGATTGAAAATGAAAAGCGTGGGGCGCATGTAATAGACCTGAATTGATATGAAGGGTAATATATGTATGAATGTTGATATATGAATAACGACCGCTTAAAATCGATCTCAAATTTGTACTTTCTCTGTATAAATCTTAGGTGTATGTAATGTATTTAGTTTGACTATTGCCAATTAAATTGAATCCTTTGTATTGCATGCGCTCCACGTTTTTCGTTTTCAATCTCATAAATGGTTTATAATTTGCTAATATTTCAAAATTAGCAACGGGCCCTTAGCTTAGATGAAAATGCTTCAGTTTAAGATAGACTTTACATATAAAGAACTTTTCTATTTAAAGCAACAAAATAAAATCTTTATAAGAGCTGTTTTCATTATAAAGGTTTGCTCATGCAGCAGCAGTATGGTATGTAGTTAACTTAGAACCATACCCAGTAGAAATTCTGTGTATACGACATCGCTGTTGATGGCACGAGCTTGCTGCTGTGTATATGTACATGTGTGTGTATATGTACATGTGTGTGTATATGTACATGTGTGTGTATATGTACATGTGTGTGTATTTCAAAATAATTCCCACTGGGAAAATAGGTAAGCACCTTCCGAGGTAAGCCATGCTTTCTTTCAGTTTTTAGTACCAAAATTGTCATCATGGCTAATGTCATCTACTAGTAAAGGGCAAAATGAACACCTCCGAAGACACATTACGTTGTCAGTTGCAAAATAACGTGCAGCCGAAGTTATTTCNGTAACTTACTTTGTAAAGCGGCTCAGAAGTATGTCTGATACCAAATGTACATTCTAAATTCCTACTTACATAAGGCGGCCATGCCTTTGTAAAAGTAAGGGACGTTCGGCAGGGAAATGGTAATGACTGCCAGGTGAAGAGTAAGTTGCTAATAAGGTATTATTACGTGCTCCTAATTCCCACTGGGTTTGCAAGAATCTCCACATACACAACAAACATACAACCTTAATGTATACAATGCACTTAGCTTAAATTTTGACATTTTCTCCTCCTATGTTTATCTTCATCTAAATCAGGGATCACAAGATTTGTACATTTTAACAGTTACAGAGTGGTGTTGTTTTAAAAGTGTTATTGAGCTAAACTCATTATTTCTAGACAACACCACTCTGTGACTGCCAAAATGTACAAATCGTGCGATCCCTGCTTAACAGTTTCTTTACAGCTTGTTCACTACTGCTAGTGATAACAGAGCGTAATTTGCCGGCGCAACTATGTAGGGTAGTTTTAGGCAGTGGTAAGATTGATTCTATTGTGAATTCCTTGGTAAGATAAAATACCGGAAATTAGTTTAAATAAATCAGCTGTTAACCTTGGAACATTTCTATACGAATTTCTGTAGAGCACCTACCGGGTGTGTTGTTTGTACTTGATCTGAGTGCTTAAATTAAATAAGACACCGATTTGTTTCTGATTATGCTCCTAATTCGTTACACATTGAGCGCGTTAATATTGTCTAACCGTAGACTGTTTGTCCTAAAAACTTACAGTTGAGTAGTTCCGCTCAGTTCAACAGTTGCCAACCTTCCGCCATTTTTTCCATCGTACAATTTTTTCGCTAACTGAACTCAACGTGTTTTGCTCAGCCTAAACAGATGATGAAAAAGATTTGCGCCGCTTATATTAAATGTACTAGGCTCATAAATGGAGAGTCAGCCCTTAATAAAAATATTATGTCCTGGTTATATAAAATAAAACTAATAAGCTCAAAATAAAATAATGTAAAAAAATATTTTTAAAAACAAGCTTTTATTTAACATGTACAATCAAAGGAATAAAATAAAGTAGTGTAACAAAAGATTTTTTAGCAGGAAAATTTTGTTAAAACTGCACTAAAATGAATAAAATAAAATAAGTTAAGGTCTCGTTAAAGTTACTAAAAGCCATTTAGTGAAAGGAGTTACTCAAACTCGAATGAAAATTACTAGCAATTTGCACTAATTTACTACGTTTTTAAAAAAGCTTGTCGGCGAATTCAGCGTACATGCATCATTGGTTAGGTATGTATATGTATTAGAGAGCTGCACGATTACATAAAAAGGTAACATGTTAATAATCGGCGATGCCGATGCGGCGAGTACATGCTACATAACTGTAAATTTAGCATCGCAGAATCGCCGCATCGTTGGCATCGTCAAGATAACATGTTAGTAGCATTCCGTTTTTTTATGAAATTGTTGAGAGAGTGATTAGAAAGAGCGTAAACATTGCATGTACGTACCAGGGATGAAAAAGTACGTACAATTGTACCTTTGGGTGCGTTCAGAAATGCATCAAGCCAAAGCATCAGTCTCTTTTATTTCTAAACTATTATTGATGGAAATGTCTTGTTTACGCAACTAAGTTATAATTCGGCTTTTAACCGTGGTTGCGCATGTTTGACCTTTCTATCAGTTATAGTTTAGAAATAACAGAGACTGGTGCTTTGGCTTGACGTTGACCCTTTTTCCGACGTTTGATGACTTAAAGGTACATTAGGTACAGTCAATAGATTTTAGGTACAATTATTATTATTGACCCATATTCGCTTTTTGATTTCTGAAAATATATTTAAAATGTTTTCGAAGTTACTTACGGAAATTTGATTATTTTCTCTAGACCTGTTGCACCTATTAAAAGGAATCGGATAAATTAGCAGACTTTTCGTGTTGTTGCTGGATAAAGAAGTATACTTCGCAAAGCGTGTTTTTTGTCTTTTTCACCAATATTTTTCAGTAGTCAAAGTTAGACAAAAACAACGCTTCTCCGATTCCCATTAGACTATAGTCTATAGATATAGGCTCAGTTGAAAAAAAAACATAATCATGTTTAAAGTATATCCATCTCTTGTATTCATGTTTTAAATAAAGTTTATAAAAAAAACTACAAATGAATGATGTAACTTTTTTTAGGTACAATCTGTCTCATTTAGGTACATATATTTTATGATATTAGGTACAATCTGAGTGCAATGGGGTATAGTCGTTGCGCTGGGTATGCAGTTACAGTTGCATGGCTATACTCAATCCCGACCCTTGCGTCCTCGTTCGCGCACTCTGGGCAACGTGAGCAACCCATGTGCGAGATGCGGTAACCAATCCGAGTGGAGCCTTGGGTCACGGCAGAAAGAGAGGGAGCTTCGGTGGGGCCACTCTGACTTATTCGGTTTAAGGGCTCACTGAAGTCTGCAGCGTCTGTTCACCAGTAGGTGCGGCTGCAAGCGGGTGTCTGCTTGGAGCAAGCGGCTCGCTATATAAACGTGTATTTGGTTGCGAAACCACCCCCGTCCCAGCAATGGGTTGTGCGCTGGGCTTGGGACCCGCCACGTAAAAACCACTTCCAGTGAAGAAGCAAGGCAAAGCCTCGGATGAGACCCCCCCTTATTATGACGACCACGGCAAATGTTTAAAATACTACGATTTGAGGGCATGCACCTGGAATGTCCGGACTCTTAATGGAGAAGGTGTCTCTGCCCGGCTGGTTGATGTCCTCGTAAGGACAAAAGCTGACATCACCGCCATCCAAGAAATGCGTTGGACGGGGCAAGGCAAACAATGTCTGGGGCCTTGCGACGTCTACTACAGCTGCCATGTAAAGGAGCGCAAATTCGGTGTTGGATTTGTGGTGGGAGAGAGACTCCGTCGCCGAGTACTGTCGTTCACCCCGGTGGACGAGCGTCTAGCCACAATCCGCGTCAAAGCGAGATTCTTCAACATCTCGCTCATCTGCGCCCATGCCCCGACGGAAGAGAAGGATGAGGCATCCAAGGATCTCTTCTATGAGCGCTTGGAGCGCACGTACGAGCGCTGCCCCCGTCATGATATCAAAATCGTGCTTGGCGACTTCAATGCCAGGGTGGGCAAAGAAGGGATCTTTGGAACCACCGTCGGAAAATTCAGCCTCCACGACGAAACGTCCGACAACGGATTGAGGCTGATCGACTTCGCCGGGGCCCGAAACATGGTAGTATGCAGTACTAGGTTCAAGCATAAAAAGATCCATCAAGCTACCTGGCTGTCTCCGGATCGAAAAACGAGAAACCAAATCGATCATGTTGTGATAGACGGAAGGCACGCTTCCAGTGTTTTAGACGTACGCACACTCCGAGGCCCAAACATCGACTCGGACCACTATCTTGTTGCAGCCAAGATACGCACCCGCCTCTGTGCAGCAAAAAATGTGCGCCCAAATATGCAAGGAAAGCTTAACGTCGAAAAGCTGCAATCACAACAGACAGCCAGCGCTTTCGCTACTCGACTCTCACACCTGCTCTCAGAGAGCACTCTTCAACAAACCGACATATGCGAGCAGTGGAACCACATTTCCCGCTCATTAAGTACCGCCGCCGAAGGAGTAGTCGGATTTCAGCGAGCCCGAAAGAACAACTGGTACGATGAGGAGTGTCAGGAAGCTGCAGAGAAAAAAGATGCCGCCTACAGGGCCACGCTGCGATCGGGCGCAACGCGCGCTATGTGGGACCGCTATAGGGATCTGAAGAGGGAAGCGAGACGTATTTGCCGCAACAAGAAGAGAGAGGCAGAAATACGTGAGTGCGAAGAGCTTGAAATGCTGGCCGACAGGAGGAATGCCCGAAAATTTTACCAGAGAGTTAGGCGACTTACGGAAGGTTTAAAGACCGGGGCGCACTCCTGTAAGAACAATAATGGCGACCTAGTAACTGATGTCCAGAGCGTACTTAAATTATGGAGGGAACACTTTTCCGCCCTACTAAATGGTAGCAGCACGGAAAGTTGTGGAGAAGAAGAACCCGAGCCCGCAGTCGATGATGACGGAGTCGACGTTCCACCGCCTGACTATGACGAGGTACGTATAGCAATAACGCGGCTGAAAAACAACAAAGCCGCTGGAGCTGACAGCCTGCCAGCTGAGCTATTCAAGTACGGCGGCGAGGAGTTGATAAGGTGCATGCATCAACTCTTGTGCAGAATATGGTCAGATGAACGCATGCCCGACGACTGGAATTTAAGTGTGCTCTGCCCAATCCACAAGAAAGGTGACCCCGCCATTCGCGCCAACTACCGCGGGATCAGCCTTCTAAGCATAGGTTACAAGGTCTTATCGAGCGTATTGTGTGAAAGACTGAAGCCCACCGTCAATGAACTGATTGGGCCTTATCAGTGTGGCTTTAGACCTGGCAAATCCACCATAGACCAGGTATTCACAATACGCCAAATCTTGGAAAAGACCCGCGAGAAAAGGATCGACACTCACCACCTATTTGTCGACTTTAAAGCCGCTTTTGACAGCACTAAAAGGAGTTGCCTATACGCCGCTATGTCTGAATTTGGCATCCCCTCAAAACTCATACGGCTGTGTAAAATGACGTTGAGCAATACCACCAGCTCCGTCAGAATTGGAAAAGACCTCTCCGAGCCGTTCGCCACAAAACGGGGTTTCAGACAGGGCGACTCCCTTTCATGTGACTTCTTTAATCTGATGTTGGAGAAGATAATAAGAGCTGCAGAACTGAACCGCTCAGGAACAATTTACTACAAGAGCGTGCAATTGCTGGCTTATGCCGATGACATCGACATCATCGGTAACAAAAACCGCGAAGTCTGTTCTGCCTTTTCCAAGTTGGATAGGGAAGCAAAGCGCATGGGTCTGGTGGTAAACGAGGACAAGACGAAGTATCTCCTGTCATCAAACAAACAGTCAGCACATTCGCGCCTTGGCACCCACGTCACTGTTGACAGTTACAATTTCGAGAAAGTAGAGAATTTCGTTTACTTGGGAACCAGCATTAACACCGATAATAATGTCAGCATTGAAATCCAACGTAGAATCACTCTTGCCAACAAGTGCTACTTTGGACTGAGTAGGCAATTCAGGAGTAAAGTCCTCTCTCGACGTACGAAAACCACGCTCTATAAGTCACTCATCATGCCCGTGCTGGTATATGGCGCAGAAGCATGGACAATGACAACATCCGATGAGGCGGCTCTTGGGGTGTTTGAGAGAAAGATTTTGCGGAAGATTTACGGTCCTTTACGCGTTGGCGACGGCGAGTACCGCAGACGATGGAACGATGAGCTGTATGAGCTTTACAACGACATGGACATAGTGCAGCGAATTAAAATACAGCGGCTCCGCTGGCTTGGCCATGTCGTTCGAATGGACACCGACGCTCCAGCTCTGAAAGTATTCAACTCGGAACCCGCTGGTGGTAGCAGAGGAAGAGGGAGGCCCCCACTGCGATGGAAAGATCAGGTGGAGAAGGACTTGGCTTCACTTGGCGTTTCCAATTGGCGTCAGTTGGCACAGAGGAGAAACGACTGGCGTGCTTTGCTGAACTCGGCCAAAATCGCTTAGGCGGTTACAGCGCCAAAAAAGAAGAAGAAGAAGAAGGTACAATCTGAAATTTCCATTTTTCATCCCTGGTACGTACATATACAAAGCAAGAGCGTGCGGCACCTGTGCTGGTCTCTGTTCGGAGTACTAAAATACGATTTAGAAGTAAATCACTCTTAATCAGGAATTCCCGTGGTAGATTTTTTTTTATTATCGCATTCATGCGAATCAAAAAATTTCCAAATTTTCCAAGTGCAGGTAACTAGAAAATTTCACTAATAACCCCTTTAACTGGATAAAGCGTCAAGAAATCTCTCTTGAAACCTGTGCTGAGTTGCATAAAATGGGAGATCATTTTAAGAATAATTTGTTATGTACTACATATGCCAGTATGTAGTTAGAAGAAGAGCAAAATTATAATTAAAGAGTAAAATTAAATATATAAATAAAAAAAATAAAAAATAAATAAAATAAAATAATAAAAATAAAAAAAAAAGTAAAAACAACAAAGTTTTTTGGCAATCGCTCCAACTGAGGATCGAAACTGGCACCTTCATACTTGTAGCATGCAACTCTCACTACTCGGCAACCGCGGCCGCGAAACTCGTTTGCTTTGTTTACTTACTTATACAAAAGACCACAGCTGGCCGTTTTTACCACTGTTGCCATCGAAAATTCCCCTGATCCGAGGTAATTCCCAAAAATTTGGTGTCTACTTCAACTTTCTTCCAATAATAAAGTTCACCTATTGCAGTATCTAAGCCTAAAAAAAACACGAAGTCGTTTTGTCTCCCGTTTTAAAACTAACAGGTTAGGTTATTAAAAAAATACTAAATTTTCGTATTACCTACTTGTATGTATGTATATACTTCTATGTAAATACATATATGTATGTATGTAAAAGAATAATGTATAAAAAGTTGACGGAATTTTATTTTCTACTACGGGTTACTATGATTTACTCCAATTTAGACACGCTATAGTTCTAACTCTGCTGAACGGTTCTTTCAACGCACACAGTCTGACTCATGGAATTGTTTTAATGTGTTAGAATGCCGACCACCGATGCAAAGCATCCCAACCGGCACAAAAACTGAGGTTCAATTTGGCGAAGAATTTGTGAAAGTAAATGTTTCTTCAATAGTTCACTGGCTCCATAATTTTTTCATAAAAGGGAAGTTTTCAGAACAGTTTAATTTAGAAAAATGTGGGTCTGCTAATAATATTAGTAAAGAGGCGGTAAATGGATTGTTGGTTTGTCAAAAATTATTCAGTACATTAATTTCACATAAAAATAAAAACTTATTTTTTTTTAGATGGGAAGACGAAAATAGCAAAGGGACAGGAAAAACATACGTTGGAAAAAAGATCCATAGTTAACAAACCTTTGGAACGGTACTTTGCGTGCCACAAACAGAGGGATGCGTTGTGGAAAAGTTCTGAAAAAGTTCGGTTATAGGGCTTTCGCACGAGGCGATTTTTCAGGCAACTTTTGCGTTCAACTCATGCAGGGTTGCACGAAAAAAATGGAATAGCTAAAAATATCAAAATATTCGCCATAAAAAGGTGTTTGCATTGTTCAACTTTGAATTCTACTTTTGGTTGAACGGCCTTTCAACTTATCGCTTTCAACAAAGTTGGTCGCCAGCCAACATTTAGCCATCCAACTTTTTTTTCGTGCAACCCTGCGTGAGTTAAAAGCAAAAGTTGAACACACAATCACCTCGTGCGAACGCCTTTTTAGCGATTATCGTTTTCATTAGTTTCATCCGCACAGCGTCCGCAAAATATTTGCTTACGGTATCGTGTGCGGATATTTGGTCTGTTGGGATAGAATTGCAAAACGACAGGCACATACATACATCTGTATACAGAAGCGACGCAGATGCTGTAGCTCTCTGATTCATATTTGACGAAAGTTGCGTCGTGATCGGCTGTTGATTGTTTTTTATTCGTAATCTTGGCACACGCTTGCCAGATTTTATGTACGAACATTACAAAAAACACCCAAAGTAAAAAGTAGCGTGTTTTTAATATACTTTGCTTTTAGATTATTTGCATGCATTGGCTACAAACCAAACACAAAATGTATGACCCTGAATGAGAACTACAGTTTGAGTTAATAAATGTTGGTAATATACTATATGTACGTACATGAGTTAAAATTGCTTGCTTCAGGATTTTTATAAAAAGGACACAAATGACACGCTTTATTTTATTTGATTCTACCTATATAAATATATAAAAAAATGTAATGCTGGTTTATACCCAAAAATAGTGGTTAATATTTATGAGGTAATCTCTTTTTCAGAACTATATATGTACTTATTTATGTGAAAGCACATTCCTATGAAAATAATAAAAGCTAAACATCGAAATCTTATAGTTATTAGGTACTAAAAAGTTTTAAGATCCATTTCTTTACTATACGTATAAGCAAAAGGGGCCAAAAAGCCCATGCACTCAAAATATCCACTTTTACTACATTTCTATAATGCGGCAACCATGAGCATGGCGAACTAATACCACGACACCAACCAGTGTTGCCAGAGAAATATTTGGTTTGGAGCTAAAACGGTCAAAAAAAGAGCTAAATAATATTAATAGTAGCTAATATGAAGAGCTTTTTTTTTAAGTTGAGCATTTATTGACGTAAGGCTGGTTTTACATTTTCCGCAGTTTTAATAAAACCAACGAATTTTGTAAATTTAAGTTCTGAAAAAAACTTTTAAAACCAAAATAGGGTGCATATATTTCGAATTCGTTTCTATGGCATTTATAACACTTATATGCATGCACTTATCTATATAAACTAGACAGTGAACTAAAAATATTTTCCAAACTGTTAAAATCTACTATTTAAGATATAGTATGTATGAATAATTTTTTAGCAAAAATTTTTCTGAAAAGTTTTATTTCCAGCTCTCCTTAAAGGTAAAATTAGTAGGGTAAAATAAAATACTTGATACTTGAATAAATAATTTGTGAAACATTTGATCCATTTTTTGTTTTTTCTACGATACATATTTTCATGACATTGCTTTGGTGAGCACAAGATGCTCACCAGTATTGCCAGAACTTTTTGGGCGAACCGGCTAAATTGGCAAATAAAACCGGCTAAAAACGGCTAAAATGTTTCAACTAAATTTCACATGTTTTATTTAAATAAATCACGAGTAAAGACTATTTCTTGGAGAGAAGTTACAAATTCGAGCCGGAAAAAATTTTACCAGCAAGAATTTGCAATTAGGAAAACCATATGATTGTGGCGCATGGTTGGATTTTTTGTCGACGATAATTTGAATAAACAAGTTCGTTAAATTTAAAAATTTACAAACTGGAGCGATTTAAAATGAAAAATGTAAGTTAATACTTCTTTACTTAATTAATTTAGTTAATTCCAATGATTTGAAAGGTACTCGGCAAAAAAAGGCTGTATTCTTAATCGGAATGCAATCTCAACCAGAGTCGATATAGTAAACCCGACAAAGAAATTCAAACGTATGTTGAAGAAAGTCGGACTGACAAGATATAAAATTCTATACAAATTTCTTTTGTTTGAAATGCAACCGTGGACACTCGCCGGCTGAAAAACTTGCAAATTTGCGTTCGTACAGAAAAGTGCAAGTTTCTCTACATGAGAGAAATTTTGGGAGCATTTTTTCTTACTATCTGATATTTTGAGTGATAATTCTCGCTGGATTTTCGACGAACAAACCTATTGTCTTCCCTACAAGGCCTTTTCAGACTGACCGATTCTCAATCCACTCAAATAGAAACCAATACACATAAAAAACGCTGTAAAAATTTCCCTTAAATTTTAAGGCAGTAAAACAACGATCTTAAGTTAACATCAACTGAGGCCATATGTTGACAAGTGATACAAAATCACAGTTACACAAAAGAACTGGTCAGATTTTTCAGAAATCCCTTCAATTCTGATGTAAAATATGATGCCAAAAGACTGGATTTAGATGACCGGTCATATGACCGGCAGATGTCTCGTAGGATTCCCAGAGAGTTTTGCGTAATCTGGGAAGACAATATCTACATGTAATATTTATTCTGTTTGTTGGCTTTATATCCAATCTTAAAAGTCTTAACAGTGAAACAATTTCTTATTTTCTAAGTTTGCGAATAAATCTTCACACTTAAAATTAAGACATTTATAACAAACAATTTATGGAGAAAACTCCTTCTTCGTTTAAAATAAAAATAAGCAAAATCGGCCCAATTTCATAAAATCCTGCCTGACGAAAATTTTCTCCACGATAAGGTTAGTAGCCATTTCTAACAGATTTTGGGTCGCTTAGTCAAAACTGGAAACATATATTTGAAATTTAAGAAAACAAGGCAAATAGCAAAATCGGCTAAAAACGGCTAATTTTTTTCTGCAAAACGGCTAACAAATCGGCTGCCGGCTAAATCGAAATTTCTCCGGCTGTTTGCTATCGCAACCGGCTAAATCTAGCCGGAAAACGGCTCAAATGGCAACACTGATGCTCACGCTTGCTTGCTTTAGGTTGCAGCTTGCTATTGACCAGTGTGGTCAGATAACTTTATGGGCTAAATTTGCAAGCAAATTCAGCAATTCTACATAGCACTTTTTCTTGCCTAATTTTAAACTTGCCAACTACGGAAAGTTGGCAGCCCCGGCAACGAGTATACGTAGCATATGTAACGGTACATTTGGTATCGTGGCCAGTGTTGCATTTTAGCCGTTTAGCGGCTAGATTTAGCCGGTTGCGATAACAAACAGCCCTAGAAAATTCGATCTAGCCGGCAGCAGATTAGTTAGCCGTTTTGCAAAAAAAAGTTGGCCGTTTTTAGCCGATTTCGCTATTTGCCGTATTTTTATTAAAATTTAAATATATGTACATATAAGTTTCCATTTTTACAAATTTGTCGACTTAAAATCTATTAGAAACTGCTAGCCTTATCTCGGAGAAAATTTTCATGTCGGACTGTGTTAAGTATAAAAAATTTAAGGAATTTTCTCTAATCCGAAAAGTCTTAAAAATACTGGGCCGATTTCAATGATTTTTATTTTATGTGAATATACAGTGACCCAAATATGAACTGGGACGCGACATTTCGGCTTATTGTTTTTTATGAAAGTATAGCTGATTACTTACAAACACCATTTAAATCCAAATTTCATATTTTATGCAAAAATTATGAAAATTCGGAATTTTTTTAATCTAAAATCTTAGTAAAGTGCAAATTTAAGGTAGCTGGCACTTGCCGTTGATTATTGACAATTTTGTGTTGACGGTTTTCCGCATATAAAAAAAATTTAGAACATACTTTGTATGGAAGAAATTCGTAACACCGTTATAAAAAAAAAAATACAAAAATCAACTAAATTTTAATGGACTACAAATCTGCATACATACCATTTTGCAAATATGCTGATTAAAAAGTTAAAAGTTGGTGAAATTTTTGCACAAAGTCTGAAGTTGATTCTTACATGGTGTTTGTTGAGTAATCAGCTATATTTTCATAAAAAAATAATAAACATTAAATAAACTAAATAAAAATAGCCAACACTTGCTAAAATCTCGCGTCCCATTTTATATTTGGCTAACTGTGTTTTTTCCAAAGAAGGATGTAGTAGGGACTTTCTTTATAATGGCTTAAATTTAAGTACGAAGTTTTATTCGCAACACTCAGAAAATAACGAATGAGAATAAAAGAGCACGAATATCGACGTGAAGCAAAACTCTATGGGAAGACAATACCTGTGAATACCTGTATCATGGTGCCAACATACTTGATTGTCGCTTATTATTACTCTGAGACGGGCATGTGAGAGAGTGAGTGAGACATTAAAAACATGGGTTTAGAATATATAGACATCAAAATACAATTCTACTATTTGAACTGATAAAAACTTAAAAAGCGACCGGCTTGTTCGATATAAATTAATGGCGTTTTCCCTTTCCGAAATAATGTTGGCCTGTTTTCTTCCGCCCTGTCACAGCTTCACGTGTTCATTTATCAAAATATTGCCCTCCGACTAAGAAAAATACTTTATACTAATATAGCCATTTTTTAGGACGAAAAGTAACCTAGTGCAAATGTTACAATGTAATGAAAAATTTTTTAATAAAAAAGAAAACGCCATAAGTTAGTACTTGATCTCTTTTTTATATTTAGGTAATACAAACATGACTTCTGATGTACGTGTAACGACAATTTCTTTTGTTAAACAAAAATAATTTTAAATGAATTTACCATTCTGTTTTTGTGATTTATTTAACGAGTGGTGTAAAAAGTTATTAACTAAAAAAAAAAATTAATGATGTTACTAGTCTTTCTACTTGCGATTTCTTTATATAAAACATGCGAATTTTAGTTGAAACATTTTAGCCGTTTTTAGCCCCTTTTTTTTGCCAATATAGCCGGTCGGCCCAAAAAGTTCTGGCAACACTGATCGTGGCATTATTGAGTTTTGCTATGTAATTTAGTATCCGTGCGTGCGGCAAAGGATGTGGTCTGTTTTCTTGATAGCTTTAAGGAAGTTTTTCCCGGTACATTATTTATATAATGGAAACTTCGCGAAAGATTAAAAGTGATGAATATCAATTAAGCGAAGCATCGGGTTCGAGTGAAATATGGAAACATTTTCGAAAAATTGTGGTTACTGAAACGCGAGAAAATGTACCTTATGTTATATGTTCAAAATGTGAAAAATTATTCAAATTTGGAAAAGGAGCAAGCTCATCAAATTTAAAAGAGCATACATGCTACAAACGTCATTCCACAGAAGATAGCGAATCACTTCCACTGAAGCGATCGCTAGTTAACATCAGTGATCAATTACGTGAAAAAGTCATACAGTATTGTATGAAGTACACTTGTCGAGATCTTCGAGCGTTTGGCAGCATTAATGGCTAAGGATTTAAGGAATTGGCACAGTGCTTAGTTGAAGTTGGCGTTAATATTGGCACAAACAATTTTTCGATTGAGGATGTTTTACCGCATCCACTACTATAAGTCGTAGATTGCACAGGTTGCACATTAGAGAGCGTGAAATGTTTATTCTTGATATACGTCCAATTATCGAAAATGGTCCGTGTGTTCTATTGTTTATTTAGGGTAGGGATGCCCAAATCAGCACATATGTGTCGCGGGCGACTGCGCGTGCAAAGCTTTGCACAGCGGTGCTAGGCAAGCGCGGAAGCAAAAAGTTATCGGAAGGGGAAAACGAAGTCAGCAGAATAGTGAGATTGTATGTGTGACAGTGATCGAAAATGAGTGTGCATTGTGCCATTTTCGGCCCTTTCGGAAGCAGCCTGCACTTTCAGCACAATCGATTGATTTTCGGCACTATTTTTGCGTAACTCAATGCAACTAATAAATATTTCTTTCGGATCCGCAATTAAAAATATTTTTGTTTTTTACATTTAATCGTATGTGCCTAAACTGATAAATGATAAAAACATAGAAACGCAAGCAAAAGAATCTCGCTTCCACATTCTGCGTATGCGCTTAACATTTTTGTTTAAACGAATTTCTCGAAATTTCATCTCTAAAGCAAATATTAAATATCATTTAATATATACTTTAGATTTAAGTAATCATTTTTAGTGATGGCCGAGTCCGAAATGTTTAAATGAGAATTTTTTTCGTTGAAGGTGTTGCACTTTTTGCAAAAGAATATTAAAAATCAACATGAATTCTTAGCCGCACTTTCACTTTATAATACTAAAATTGAATGGACCATAAAACTGCATACCGTCAGTTGGTGTCTCATGCGGTGAGAATGTGATCGCGCTTTTATTGATTTTATTGCCGTCAACAAGCATTTTCTTAAAAGCGATAGCACAACCTCACTTACCGAACAATTAACACCAACTGAATGCTCTCGCTGTTTTCGCAAAATGTAGTTGTGTGCGTGAGCCCATCGCTGACCTACATTCACATCAGTGTTGATATTTAAAATTTTTAAAATGTACCAAATTAATGACAAAAAGTGTAACTTTTTGAGCTTAATTGTACTTTTCACCATTTCCGTCAATGCATTACCTCCATTTTCCCGCAACCAAACAAAACCAATTTTGTTGTCTACTGCAGTGTGTTTATTGTTCAATTCATTGTACAGATTCATTGTACAGATTTTTAGTGTAGGCTTAATTTAACGTTACTTGTCATTGAGATCTCTTCAGCTAGCCTATAAAGTCATAGCCTGTATTGTCCGAAAGTCCCACTAAGTTAAACTAAGTTTCATTCAGCTTAGAGTTTAATTTAAGTTATACACAAATAAATTCTTGAATTATATTTCACATTTTTAAAAGTACACCCCGCGACAAAATACTACGGACACCTGGTTTGGACTATCTATATATATAATACGCGAAGGTATTTTTTGGGCAGCATAAAAGATCTGTACCGTTCGCCCGATTTTCAGAAATGAGATGTCAAATTAAAGCGCTTGGTCTGTAGATATGCAATAAGGTTTTACTTTTTCGAAAATAGTTGCCACCTGATAAAAAATTGTATTCAAATAATTTAATAATCAATGCCATCAAATCCACACCGTTCGTTCGATTTTCAAAATTGAGGTGTCAAATCAAAGGGCTCTGACTTTAGGTGTGCAATAAGGCTTAACTTTTTCGAAAAGAGTTGCGACCTTTTAAAAAATTAAGTTCAAAATAATACGCGAAGGCATTTTTTGTTCCGCATAAAAGATCTGCACCGTTCGTTCGATTCTCAAAAATGAGGTGTCAAATTAAAGCGGTTGGCCTGTAGATGTGCAAACTGGTTTTATTTTTTCGAAAGGAGTTGCCACCTGTAGAACAATTGAATATGAACTATATAATAAGCGATGCCGTCATAACAGCAGCGTTCGTTTGATTTTCCAAAATAAGGTGTCAAATTATAGCTCTTGGACTGCACATTTGCAATAAGGTTTTACTTTTTTGAAGAGTTGTCACCTTTTAAAAAATTTCATTCAAATTATCTAAAAAATCTCAATTATTACAAAATGGGTATCAGTGGAAAGGGTTTTGAAAATATTTGTTTCTTAACTTAACTTTAGGAGGGTTGCCACCTGTTTAAAATTAAATTCAATTTGAATTAAGAAAATTAATTAGGAGAAATACGTTTCAACATATGGGCGCATAACGAAAGGGGCTTCAGAAGGTGGCCGTTTGAAAATATATTGAAGAGGGTTGCCACCTTCTTGCAATAACGAATTTAATTAACTTATCCAGAAGTTATATGAAATGTCAAAATAATGATGTGAAACAAAAGAATATTTAGAAGACTTTAGTTCGAACACACAAAATATTTTTGAGGTGTTGGAAGAGGGTTGCCACCTGTTTGAAAATTAAATTCGAATTATTAAATAAGTTAAATGAATTATTAAAATATGTGTATCAATCGAAGGTGGGTTGAAAAATGTTTATTTCTGAACTATATTTAGCGGAGTTGCCACATGGTTAATTAATATATTTCAACTAAATTCATCAGTTGATTAAAATATGTATCGCAATGTTAGACGAAGAATATTTAAGAATATCTTAGCGCAAAAGTACTTTTAAAAGGGTTGCCACCTGTTTAAAAAGTCGAATTTAACTATATCTATATATATAATACGTGAAAGGACTTTTTGTCCAGGTCATCAGATCTGAACCATTCGTTTGATTTTCAAAAATGAGGCATCAAATTAAAGGGCTTGATATGTAGATGTGCAGTACGCTTTTACTTTTCCGCAAAGAATGGCCACCTTTTAAAAAATCAAGTGGAGATTATTTGTAAATCAATACCATCATATCCCCATCCTTCGCTCGATTTTCAAAAAAGGCTTGGTTGCAGATGTGCAATGAGGTTTTATTTTTTGAAAAGAGTTGCCATAGGTATCAGTCAAAATGGTTATTAAAAGCTTTGCTTCTTAACTGATCTATGAGAGTGTTGCCTCTGTTTAAAAAATCAAATTAAATTTTAAACAGGGAAATTACAAAGGTAATTTACAAAATGTTCCCCCACAGGGGTCCAGACTAAAGGAGTTTAAAAAGGTAGTAATTTGAAAATGTTTTGAAAAGGGTTGTCACCTGCTTTAAAAGCCGAATTTAGTTATATGCAGTATTAAAATATGGGTGTTAAACGAAAGAGCGCTAAGAAATCTTCAGCTTAAACATCAAAACTTTGTTTGAGGGTTTGAAGAGACTTGCTAGCTATTGAAAATTTTAAATTTAAATGAATTATTAAGTTTAATAAATTAAGTTAATAAATAAGTTAAGTTAAATAAATTACTAAAAGAGGTGATTTAATCGTTCATGGGTTTGAGAAGGATTTATATCTGAACTGTTTAGGAGAGTTGCCAGGTGATAAAAAATATTATATTCAATTTAATTCTTCAGGTAATTGAATTATGTATCAAAGTATCAGACGAAAGAGCTTTAAAAGATTTCAGTTTGAAAATGCTTCGCAGAAGGTTGCCACCTGTTTGTAAAGCCTAATTTATTTAGCTTTTACACAATTTTAATGATATATTAAAATATGAGTGACAAAAGAAAGTTTTAATAAAACTTTAGTTTGAAAATATTTTTTGTTAGGGTGGCCATCTATTCGATTTTGAGCGATAAATTTCGGTAATTGTGTTATCAGCTGTCTCGATGAAGTCAATTGGCCCCCTCGGAGCCGTGATTTCACGCCCTTAGACTTTTTTGTGTCATTTTATACAGGGAAATTACATAGGTAATTTACAAAATGTTCCCCCACAGGGGTCCAGAATAAAAGAGTTTAGAAAGGTAGTAATTTGAAAATGTTTTGAAAAGGGTTGCCACCTGCTTTAAAAGCCGAATTTATTTATATGCAGTATTAAAATATGGGTGTTAAACGAAAGAGGGCTAAGAAATCTTCAGTTTAAACATCAAAATTTTGTTTGAGGGTTTGAAGAGACTTGCCGGCTATTGAAAATTTTAAATTTAAATGAATTATTATGTTTAATAAATAAGTTAAGTTAAAGAAATTACTAAAAGAGGTGATTTAATCGTTCATGGATTTGAGAAAGATTTATATCTGAACTGTTTAGGAGAGTTGCCAGGTGATAAAAAAAAATTAAATTCAATTTAATTCTTCAGGTAACTGAATTATGATTAGTGATGGCACGATTAATCGAACAATTAATATTAATCGGTTATTTTCCTTTACTTGTCGGTTTAATTGTATCGTGAAAGCCCTTTTGATTAATTGCAATGTTAATCGATTATTTCCAAAATAATCGAAAGATGTACGCCACTAGAAAATAAAATCATTTCACATCAGCAGCGCTTTTTACAATTTTTTTCAAAAACTTATATTGTCCAAGGTTTTATTCAAGCGAAAAAACGAAGTGATGTTTGAAAGCATTTTTCAAAGGAGAGTTCTACAGATGTAAGGTGTAAGTTTTGCTGCAAAACTTTAAAGTGCTCCAACAACACAACAAATATGATGCAGCACTTAAAGTTGAAACACTCAAAGGAGGCTGAAGCCTTAAAAGTAAGTTAAAAATTCCACCATCAATTAATCGCAACTTTAATGTACAATGTGTACTACAGAGAAACAATGAAGCATTGCATGAAGCCAGTTGTGTCACAGAGGATAGCAATGAATTGCCAAGCACGAGCCAAAAACCTACACCAAGAAGCAATCAGCCAAATATAAACACTGTGTTTTCAAATGTAGAGAGTTTTGCATCAGGTGGTACGAAGCATCAGAAATTGACGCAATCAATAGTGGAAATGGTTGTAATGGACAATTTGCCATTTTCGCATGTGGAAGGTATTCTTTCATATGACTATTATTTCAGCAGAAATTGAAAAAATGTATAATAGAGAAGTGGAAAAATTTAAAAAGATGTTATCGCATGTGTCTAATATCTGTTTGACTACTGATATATGGACTGACACTCAAATGAACAGCATGCTCGGTGTGACGGTACATGGTTTGTTTGAAAGTAAACAATTTTATGGAACAATTGGTGTATTTAAACTAACTGAAGCCCATACAGCTGCAAACATCTCAGAAGTACTAAAAGGTTCGCTTTCGGAATTTTCCATAAACAAAAGCAATGTTATTGCAGTGGTTACTGATAATGGCGCTAATATCGTTAAATCTATTTATAATACTTTTGGGAAAAATCACCATATTCCATGTTTCGCGCATACGCTTAACTTAATTTGTGACAGTTCATTAAATACGCCTGAAGTCAGCGATATCATCACAAGCTGCAGAGCAATAGTGACTTGGTTTAAACGGCATGTGAAAGCCAATGATAATTTGCGCCAACTGCAAATATCTGCTGGAATTCCTGAAGGCAAACAGTTAAAACTCATTTTGGACGTTAAAACCAGGTGGAATTCTACATATTATATGCTTGCTCGCCTCATTCAGTTGATTCAATATGTCAGCCAAATTTTAATAAGCTTTTCTGACGCACCACCGATGATTACAACAAAAAACAAGGAAGAAGTTATTGAAATGATCGGCTTATTAAGACCCCTGGAAGCGATGACGACTCAAATAAGTGGAGAAAAGTACGCCACATTGAGTCAAGTTATTCCACTTGCTCATTGTGGGCGCCAACAAATAATGAAAATTTCTTGCACATCTGTGGCGGAAGATAAATTGAAAACGAATATTTTAAAACAATTTGATCGGCGATTTGGAGAAATGGAACACTCATTTTTACTGGCGGCATCTACTTTACCGGATCCTCGTTTTAAGAAAATCCATTTCCAAAATCCAATTGCTCTATCTACAGTTATGCGACATATAAGAAGGGAAATGGCTGAAATCGAGCATATGGAAGACAGCATTGGAAGTGGAAGTGAAACTTCCTCCGCCGGTGATACCGAGTTCGATTTATGGGCTCCCCATAAGTCCTTGGCCCACAAGCGGAAAAGAAACGAGAACGACTTAACGCAACCTCAAGATGAATTAAGCTACTTTTTAAATTCTCCGGTCCTCGAATTGAAGCGTGATGTGGTAACCGCCTGGGATGTAATGAGCTCAGTGTATCCAAAGCTTTACTCACTTTCACAAAAGTATTGTTTCTTAATAGGAACATCAGTTCCTTCGGAGCGCCTTTTTTCAAAAGCAGGGGCCACTGCTACAGAAAAGCGCAATAGATTGACAACCAAGCGTTTATCAAAACTGTTGTTTTTAAATTCAATCCTTAATAAATAAGTTTCAATGGAATACGAGTATAAGTTCAATAAATATTTAAGAAATTCTTTCAATTAACCCGCAAATTTTAACACATTGTAAATTGTGATTTTTTTGTCTTTATGATTTTTTAATATTACCTGGAAAACATCGATTAATAATCGGTTATTTGAAATTGATTACGATTAATTGCAATTAATTAAAATTAATTAATATGATTCCATTAACCGATTAATTCATTTTTTTTTGCCATCACTAATTATGATTTATTTTGGAACGAATTTCCGCCATCCCTTGTCAAGTTTCGTTTGCAGACAAACCGGTTTCGGCGTTGTGCCATCTTCAGTGTCATTTTTCGTTCTGTCTGGTTCGAGATTTGTCCCTAATTTATGTTCATTTATCTTAGGTAATGTGATTTTCGTCGATGATTAATTACTAGATATGCCATGGTGCCCATTTTTTTTTTTCAAGCAGGTAATAGGTTCTTCTTCGCTGTTTCGATATTAACATCCATTATGTTGTCGCTGTATGGTTTTTGCCTGCAGGTAGGTAAAAGTCAGTGATTTTTGCCCTGGTGGTGCTTTTTGGTGTGTTCGGAGTGTCCATGTCAATTGAATTATGTATCGAAGTATCAGACGAAAGAGCTTTAAAAGATTTCAGTTTGAAAATGCTTCGCAGAAGGTTGCCACCTGTTTGAAAAGCCTAATTTATTTAGCTTTTACACAATTTTTATGAAATATTAAAATATGAGTGACAAAAGAAAGTTTTAATAAAACTTTAGTTTGAAAATATTTTTTGTTAGGGCTTTCATCTATTCGATTTTGAGCGACAAAGTTCGCTAATTGTGTTATCAGCTGTCTCGATGAAGTCAATTGGCCCCCTCGGAGCCGTGATTTCACGCCCTTAGACTTTTTTGTGCCATGCCGTGAAGGACCGCTATAATGCGAACAATCTATTAACGATTCAGGCCTTTAAGGCGTATGTCGGACATATCTTACGATAGAGCCAGAAACCATCAACAAGGTCTTGGAGAACTCGGTTAACAGGATGCGCTACTGCGAAGACAGTCACATGATTAAATCGGGTTCCATAACTAATGGGAATATATATTCTTTCGAATAAACCCATAATACACCGAAAAAATTAGTTTGAGTTAATTTTTATACATAAATAATTTTTGTTTATGTCATTCTAAATGTGCATTAAGGTTTTATTTTTTGAAGTTACGACTTTTTTTAGCGGTGCACGGTAGTTTCAATTTTGAGGAAATGAAGAACCGACGCCATTTGAGACCTCTCTTCGTTCAAAAAGGAACGTACGAATTTACTTGAAACATTTGCAATATTTATTAAGGTTTGTGAATAGTGTTGCCATCTGTTTAAAATATTAAACTCAATTTTGGCGTCTTAACGCCATGCGGGTTCACTAGTTTATTATATTATTTATCATTGTCTAACAAAAACTATACAAATAAAGCTTAATTTAAAATATTGAAATAAAAACAGCAACGCAATACGCGCATTTTCATCCATATAAAATAAAATGCGAACATTCGTTACATGGACGAAAGTAAACACCACAAACAGAAATATCCGAAAAATCAATGGTAAAATGTTAACCCAAAATATGTCTACAAATTCTGAACAAAAACTGTAATGAAACTTTGTTAATTTTTTTCAATCTTTCAAGTTTGGATTTATTCGCAACGTTTTTGTTAGACTGCGCTATTAGACCATTTTATAAAAAAAATAACTAAAATTATTAAAAAAATATAAAATAAATACAGGGTGACCGTGTAATTTTGTCAAATATGAAGACAATAATGATAAAACATTAATACACTATATAGGTCAGTTCATATTAATGAAAATAAATTACATAAAATGAGATCGCTACCGATCAGCGGTGCCACCTGAAAATATGTTTAGGTACCAAAACGCCTACCAAATCAGTTTCCAAACTACCAACATTTTTTCATCATTAAAACGAGATTTCACGAGTTTGCGGAGTTTTTAGCTACACAAATTAACAGTAAAAATTAAAACTACACATAATATTGTCAGTGTTATTGTGGCTTTTTAACATTCTTATTTTTAATATTTTATTGAGCTTTGTACCACGATTGTTTATTAGGAAAAATTGAAAAAGCAACAAAGTCTAAGCGGTAGAAGTTATAGCACTATTTCGGAGATCACCACATCTCCTCATCAGACTTCTTTTTTCTAGACTTCAGCAGGGATCGAACCTGCGTAATCGATGTTCAAAGTCAGAAGCGTTAACCACTGAGC
>NW_016157906.1:37829-56478 GCF_001687245.7 Rhagoletis zephyria
ATAAGCTACTATTTCATAGAACACAAATATATTCGTCTACAAATAATGTTGATTATTTTAATTAAGTCCTAAGATAAGTTTGTGAATCTTATCAGTCTTCTATGTAAGAACCAAAAATCAATACCCTCGCCAATTAGAACTTTTACTTTAAAAGAAAAATATACATAGCGCATTTACTCAATACTTGGTCTGGCATCACTGTTTGAGCATTGATGTGCTCAGCTCACTGTTGCCAAGGTCGTGCATTTTGCACTAAATTTAGTGCTTTTGGGAAACCAAAAAGACAAAATAATTGGAATTCAATGCTTGGTGCGGTATTTAGTGATGCTTTTTTAATTTAAGCACACCGAATGCATAGGTACATATGTATGTGTATGTATACACTATACACTAATATTCTACATTAAGATGGAATTCATTTACTGAATAAAATGTGAGGAATAGGTTAATTAAATATGTTTTGCGTTGTTATAAATGTATTGAAATTAATTTATTAATAAAAACGTGAGGAAATGGATATATATATACACTTTTTACTGAATAAAAAAAAAAATTAAACATGATAATAAAAACTTGGCGCTTTTGTTTTGGAAAAATTGGCTTTTTCTGGTGACCTGATGCCACACTGGCTCAGTTGTCGCAAAAGTACACATTCATACACGCATTTTTACTTGAAAATAAGTGTGTAGTGGTTAATATGTATACGATGCCATCTCCGTACAGCTCACTTCACCTCGCCTAGCACGCTCGCGTGCGCGCAGTTTGCCCGCGACGTCGACTGCGTGCACCTCTGCTGTGCATCCCTAATGTACACGATAGCTTTCAGGAGGAGCATAAAGCTGCAGCGTACCCTGTTGAGAAACATGTTATCGATAGCGCTCAGGAGGAGACTAAAGTTGCAGTGCGTCCTATTAAAGAAGTTCAATCAGCACAACGTGCTTCCGGAAGAGCAAATAAAGGCGTTCGAGCAAAGCGCTTGATCGAAGAGATAAACATGATTGCAGATATATGTGAACCAAAGAATTATGATGAGGCAATTCAAAGCGACGAAAAGGTAGAATGGCTCACAGCGATGCAAGAAGAAATTGAGGCACACAAACACAACGGTACGTACGTGTGAAGTTGTAGATTTGCCACACGGTGCAGCGAACAAAGGCGGCGCCGTCAGTGGTACCGCTACTTTGGTTTTGCAGATTTTGACAGTTGTGGTAACTTGTAAATAAACTTTGTTTACAAATCAGCGACAAAGAGAATTTTAATTATAAGTGAAAAATCAGTTTAAATGGTGTTAATTTGCAATTTGTGAGTGATTTTTGAGTTGAAAACTGCGTAAAAACTAATAAAATGAAGTGCCGTGTGTTAAATTTTGACAGCCCTCAAGATGCGAGATGCGTAGATGCAAGTGTAGCGCTGCGATGAATCGCTGCATTTTGTGTACATAGGGCAAGCCGTTCTCGAAATGTATCTTTATTATTATATTGATAGGATTTCATCACAATGACTTCGCTTCTGCTCCAAGCATCCTCCTTTAGCAAGTTAACTAATCAATCCCGCTGAGATGCTGCCGCAGTTTGTTGCATCAGCCTTAATTGCAAAGCAATGGAGTGCACTAAAACGTTTGCTGCAGCAGTTTCGATTGCAAAGCAATTGAGTGCACTAACGTTCACTATTCTCTAATAGATTATGTGAAAAAGCAATATTTTCGCATTTAACAAAATTAAAACACGTTTTTCGCTGTAAAGTGAACTGTTTTGGCAGTTTCAACTCGTTCTTCTTTTCGCTCTATTCTTTGTTTACTTGTGGTACACAAATGTCACCGGCCAGGACGGCGCAATCTTGTATTCTATCATTCTTGGATTTGCCACCAGGTAGAACAGCAATTGGCAGCAAATGGGTGTACAAGATAAGGAGAGGTGCAGATGGACGAGTGGAGCGATTTAAAGCCAGATTAGTGGCACAGGGTTTTTCGCAAAAGTTCGGTGAAGATTATGATGAGGCGTTTGCACCAGTTGTGCTTAGCACAACATTCAGGTTATTACTATCAGTGGCTGCAAAAAGAAGTATGCTTGTTCATCATTTTGACGCGAAGACAGCGTTTCTCAACGGAAAACTAAAGGAAACAATTTACATGAAGCAACCGCCAGGATATGATGGTGACAGTTTAAAAGTTTGTTTTTTGAAGAAGAGCATCTACGAATTGAAACAGGCAGCAAGATCTTGGAATACTGCACTGCATAAGGTACTCGTCGAGGCAGATTTTCAACAAAGTTATAACGAGCCCTGCCTATATTCAAAGAAAATCGATTAAAATTTTGCTACGTGATTACATATGTCGATGATCTCATTGTGGTTTGTCCGACGATCGATCAAATGAGGAAGGTTGAAAACGTGTTTAAAACATACTTTGTGATGCACGATTTGGGACCGATCAATTACTACTTGGGGATGGAAGTTTCTAAGGACGATCTTGGTAATTTTGAACTGAATCAATCGACATACATCACAAAAATTGCGGCGGATTTCGGAATGAAAGATGCGAGACCAATAAGAACTCCAATGGAAGTCAATTACGGAAAAACAGATTCTACAGACACATTGGAAAACAACAGAAAATATCGTTCGTTAATTGGTCGATTGCTATATGTTTCGGTTCACACAAGACCCGATATTTCGGCCAGCGTCAGTATTTTGGCACAAACGGTATCACGACCAACCAACGATGATTGGAACCAACTTAAGCGTGTTGTCAAGTACTTAAAATCAACGTATCAATTGAAATTGAAGTTGAGCAATGTAAAGTCTAAAAATCTTTCGTTGTTTGGCTATGCAGATGCAACATGGGCTGATGACAAAGATGACAGGAAGTCAAACAGTGGTCGCATAATCTATCTCAACGGCGGTACAATCAGTTGGGCATGCAATAAACAAAACATGGTAGCTGCGTCGTCGTGTGAAGCGGAGTTTATTTCCCTATCGGAAGCAGCGAAGGAAGTAAAGTGGATACGTCAATTATAGGAAGAAACGAACGAGAATATTGACGGACCAACCACTATTTTCGAAGACAATCAGGGATGTATTGATCTTGTGCGAGATCAGAAATTTTCGTATAAAACCAAACACATGTATACAAAATACAAAATGATTCGAGATTATGTAAATTAACAAATCATTGAATGCGAATACTGTCCCACCAGTGAAATGATCGCTGATTTATTAACAAAACCACTGTCTGCCTGTAAGCATGATTATTGTAGAGAAAAATGTAATTTAGTGTGAACGAGGAGAAGTGTTGAATGTAAACCAAATCAATCATTCGGTTGCTTAACGTTCACAAACGGTATAAGTATATCTATTTGACAATTAGTAAACACACATATGTATATACATTGTATTGTTTCTTATACTTATGTACTGGTTCGCAAAAGAAAAGTCACGATTGTAATCGAACCCCGCTCTCTCTCAATCTTAACTCTGTAATAATCGCACGTGTAATAAAGGCTAATAAAAAGCTGGTAATTTCACAATATGCTATCTGCGTTTCTTTTATAATCGATCGCAGGCGTCCATTATGGCGTCCTGTAGGGTAGTCAGCTCCTCCGGACTCAGCGCCTCCGCGGGGTAGTCTATAGGCAGTACCGCCACCCTGATGCCCCTAAGAGTATCCGAGTAGCTTGGCGTCTGCCCCCCTCCCCCCGCGAGGACGTTAGTTCCCAATGCCTACCCCGGGTCCCGATGTCAGAGGTGGAGGCTGCTCCCGTTGATTCTTCGGATCAGGAGTTTGGGGTGTTAAATGCCCGCTCTTCCGCTTTACAGCGGGTGCGGTCTCGCCGGTACGCCTGTTTTGGTGGTGTCCCTCACCCCGCTTATTAGCGGGTGCGTCCCTACCTTTCTCGCTGTTATGCCCGCCTGTCCGCCTATTTGCGGGTGCGGGCAAGGTGTCATTAGTGCCACACTTTCTTATGTCGTAAAGTTTTTAATGGTTTACTTACGACCCTTGTAAATACCCCGGTTATCTCGGATATTGCTTTTTTGTCTAAGAATACTTTATAATTTTTTAGGTTTGTGCGCTTCTACGTTAGATATGTGGACAGACAGCAAAAAACAAAGAAATTTTACTGCCTTTACTGTGCATTATATCGACAATAACTGGCAGCTTCAAAAATTATGAACAATTTTACATCTGCTCTTTATTTGATAAAAGTATTTCTATGATAATATATGTATATCTAGTACATACTTATATATGCAGTTACATACTTTTCTATTTTTTAGCCGTATTTTGTTCACTGCCGAATTTGAATGTTGTGATGGCAATTGGAATTGCTGTAAATAAAACTGCAGAAAATGTTCTTGGTGCTATAGAAACCAAGTTCGACGAGCTGAACTTGGGTCGAGATTTGTTAAAAAAAATTACTTTTACTACTGATCAAGGTTCTAATATCAAAAAGGCTTTACAACATCATTCGAGAATAAATTGCATTTCACATATACTCAACATTATTTTGAAGCATACTTTCGACAAAGAAACACTTAAAAGTCATGCGCCCCATGTTATGGATTTGATATCCAAATGCAAGTCCCTTGTTGAAAATCTAAAGCGGACTGCAAGAAACCAAATGCTTGAAACGACCGTAAAGCAAGAATGTCCTTCTAGATGGAACACTAAATTTCAAATGTTGTGCTCCATTCGCAAAAATTTCAATGCTATTGATATTTTTAATAAATCTGGAGAAACACATCGTTTAATCGGAATTGAGAAATATTTACTAGACCGAATAATAAACGTTTTGGAACCATTTAAAAGCTTAACTTTGTTGTTAGAAGGTGAGAAAAATTCAACTATACATTTAGTGCTATTGCATATGCATATCCTTAGAGAAAAGATGTTGAATCTGTTAAATGAAGAGAGTAATAATGAAATCCGATCGATAGTTTCAAACTGTTTGGATAATATTTTTGATGCAAAGTTCTGTCCAGATTTCCGCTTTTTTTCTGGCCAGAGTATAAACAGATGAGCTATTTAAGTGAATCCGAGCGAGTTAATATCGCTTTACGATATGACACTAAAAAACATATATTTATTTACTACGCTGAAGTGCGTGTTCTTTAATTATATTCTTTAGACTGACCTGTTTACATAAATCTTAGTGCTACTTATACTATTGAGATGCGTCGGTTGTTATCGCAATAACTATTGAGATGCCTGTTGTTTACTGTTTACTAGTAGATAACTATTTGGGTTGTTATTGTTTGTTGTAGTGATAGTGCATTTCTATTGTTCCAATGTTTGTCCGTTGCAGTTCGTGATAATGCATGTCAAAACAAGTTCTATTGTTTTAATGTTGTTTACAAGTAAGCGCTTATCATGGTGTACGTGACCTGCAGTGAGGCTATGTCGTTAACTCCCCTCCTCCTTAAAACGGAGCGTCCTCGCTACGCTGCTACGAGTTGCTCTTAACGACGGTTCATTTCGATTTCGTATAATTCGTCAATTTGCCTTTGTCTGTGAAGCATTCTTCTATTTTCGTGGTATCGGCAGAGGTGTACCATACCATAAGTGATGACTACTACAGTAAGGAATCCCATTATGATGAAGAACGTAGTCTGTACTGGGGTTTCTTCAATAGGTATCAAAAATGTTGAAAGTTTTTTGGTATTGCTGAATTTGTAGATTGAGTTTGAGGAAAGGATGCGGAGTACTTCAAGTTTTTCGCTATGTTGATTATGTATGATTTCTTTGAGGTGTCGTTGATGATTGTAATACGTGATATTACCGATGTTTGTGGATTCATTAAAGTGTATCAATTTAGGGCCTGATATATGCATGTTGTTCCAAGTATGCTGGTAATCTGTAAAAATGTATCCATTCTCTAGGATGCGAAGTGGAGCATTATTTTCAAGGATTGTTTCGCATTGGGCTGATTTGTCTTCTAATATTTTTATAGTACAATTGTCAGAGGGTTCTGATTTACAAATAAAGTTACCCATATAATTTCTACATTTAGACATTCTTTGATAATCGTTACATTTTGCGATCTTAGGGTCTAAATTAATTTTACCATGCTTATGTGCTAAAGGATATACATTAAATAGGCTACATTTAGTTTCAAGGACAGGATATTTGTATATTGTTATAATAGCTTGTTGTGCTAACAGATATGAATGTCGGCATTTTCTAATATATTAATTATTGGAAGATCCAACTTTTCATGGTGTATAATATCGTACACATCTTTCAAATTTAATGTGCCAGAATAAAAATTATTAGTTTTCGCAAAATTTATAGTGTTCGTTATTGACTGGAGTTCATTACAAACTTCTGATATAACAATGTTTTCGGTTATTGCTTTGGGATCAAGGGTTTCGAGTATTCTTTCGAACTGTGAATTAATTGTTTTTTGCTTATTATTATTTTCTATTAGCATATTAAGTGAAGTTTTGATTTCTACAAGGTCATCGTGGTCTGGTGTGCCAGTGATGAATTTTAACACGGAGCCAAGAAAGTTAAGTGATCTTTTGGGTCTACAAATATTTGGAATGAGTTGATTTTTCAGAGTTTCGATTTTGTTCACTAAAATTTGAGTTTCGGGTTGGTTTTTTAGATTGTATGATGATTTCATTATACTTTCGTATGGCGCGATTATTTTTGAAAGATTAGATATTTGATACAAGAAAGCTGTATCCTGATAAATGTAAACAGGATCTGTTTCTACTAGTACATATTTCCTATTGGAGAACACGTCCTCGGGTTTCTCGTTGGTCACAGAATGGATTGTCTTGTTGTATTGTCGGACTGCTTCGAATATCTGTTCGTCAGGTGCTGAACTGTGTTGGTGTGCCAAAACTTTCGCCAGTTCGATTATCGTGCTATGCGTTCGTTCAACTTGACCGTTTGTTGTCGAATGATAGGCTGGAGTTTTGGTATGCGTTATTTGTAGTCGCTTGTATATTTGTTGTGCACATATGCCAGTAAATGTTAACTCGTTATCAGTCATTACAAACTTTGCATTTGGGTATATTTGTGATAGTATCTCGTCAACGTATTTGTATGTGTCCTTCTTTGATGGTATTTGTCTCAAATGGCAGTATTTGTCGGTTGAACTATTGTACATATTATTGTTCATAAAAAATAAGTCTAAGTGTATGTATTCGCCTACCTTGTTCGGTATTGGTGCTGAACCTATTGGTTGTTTATTTGGTCGGCGTTCATACATGTTTGTGAGGCAGATTTCGCAGCCCTGTACTTCTTTTTTACAAGCGTCACGTATGTTTGGCCAGTAGTATCTGAGCGAAATTTCCTGTGCGTTATTTTTGTAGTTTCTGTGAGCACGTCTGTGTGTGTCTTGTATGAATTGTTCCTGTTGTTCGGTTTCGGTGATGTCGTCCACCAATTTTTGCGCTAGTACAATCGATACAGTTGGAAATGTGTCGATAATGTCGTTTTCGACGCAAAATAATATTTCCTCGTCTATTTGCAGAGCATTAGTTACATTTGGTCGAATTATATTTTTTAGTCTGTCTAGCAATTCAGTTTTGGTGTTAAAAAAAGCGTATGTCGGTTGTTAGAAAATATGTTTTGTGAGGATAGTTCGACGGGGTTCTGATCTGACTGTTTTACAATAATTTGATTTCTCAAGGAGTTTAATGGTTGCTTTACTCGTTTCAGTTTTTGTGTTGGGGAGCTTTGTGCTGAATGTTGGGAGTCATCAGAATTTACAGTGTTCTTTATTTGCTGGCGAGAAAGTGCATCAGCGACAACGTTCTGATGTTCGGGTTTGTAAACGAGTTTGGCACCATATTCTTCAATGAAATTTTTCCATCTTTTTTATTTTGTATTGGGGGTTTTTTTCTGATATGGAGAAGATTAAAGATTGATGGTCAGTGTAAATTGTTAAATCTGCTACACAATACAAGTAATTACATAGTTTCTGTAGTGATCAGACAATTGCGAGTAACTCTTTCTCATTCGTTGGGTAATTTTGTTCTGTTGCGCTGAGCGTTCGTGAAATAAATGCGTAATTGCTAGCATCTGTGGTTAATTCGAAAGCTTTGTTACAGTTTGGTTGGAAGAGTTCAACCTGTGCTTGCAGTTCCTCTTTTATTTTGTTCAGTGCTTCTAGTGCAGGTTCGTCTAAGGTGATTTTTATTTTTGCGCTTTGATTCTTTGATATGTCACGGTTCTCTCCTCTGAGGAACGTAGTGAGTGGTTTGATGATGGCTGAAAAATTCTGTATAAATTTTCTATAATAACTAGTGAGACCTAGGAATGATCTGAGTTCCTTCAGTGTTGTGGGAATAGGGAAATTTTTAATAGTCTGTATTTTTGTAGGGTCAACTGTGATCCTGTTATATTTAATTATATACCCTAAGTATTCCACAGAGTCTTGGAAAAAGTGAGATTTCTCGTTAGAGATCTTCATGTTGGCCTGGTGAAGCGCGTTTATGATTATTCGGATGTGTTCGATTTGTTCTTCAGGAGAGGAAGAATAAATGAGAACATCGTTTATATAAACGTATGCGAACTTGCCGATATATGGTCTTAGGATATCGTCTACAGATCTTTCAAAAATTTTTAAACCGAACGGCATACGAAGGAATTCGTATTTAGCTCCATTTACACTAAAGGCGGTTTTTTCCCTGTCAGACTCTTTAATAAGGATCTGATGGAAGCCAGACTCTAAATCTAAAGTTGTAAACACTTTTGCATTACCTAAATTCTTTATGGTCATAGCCACATCAGGTATGGGGTATCTATCTGTAATAGTTTAAGCGTTTAGCTTCTGAAAGTCTACGACCATTCTGCGCTTAGGTTTCCCTTGTTCATCGGTACCTTTTTTAACGACTGTCCAAATGGGAGAGTGGTACGGAATTTTGTTGGGTTGAATTATTTCATTTTCTAAAAGTTTGTTAATTTCTTTGTTAATGAAGTCGTTATCCGACATAGGAAACGGATATTGCTTGGTCCAAATAGGATCTTCGGATTTCGTTCTAATGGTAGCTTGTACCGCGGTAGTATATGGTAGCAGTTCGTTTGTGCTTTCATTTTTTTTTTCATAATTTCTTCGATTTCGGCCCTATATTTTTCACTATTAACCGTATAATTTATTTTTTGCACAGATTCGCTTTCTTTCTTGGCCCTATATTTATAACTGAGCTTGTACTCGAAAAGGTTGATCTCTGCTTTGATTTTTCTAAGTCCCTGTTCACCCAAAAGCATATAAAATTCTTCTAATGCATCTGTTTCAAAAAATATGAGGTTATGTTCTAACAATGTTATTATTTTTTTTTGATTTGGTTATTGAGTAACCATGAAGAGTTTTCACTTTTACAGGTTTAATTGAAATAGGCTTACCGATGTTGCATTTTGTACTTATATAATTGTTTGTTGCTCCAGTCTCGATCAGGATGTTAATAAGTTTGCCTGTATCCCTGCAGTGGCGTTGCAGACACGGCAAATCGTTCATGCGCCTAAAAAAAAACCCTGCCTGTTTCATATTCATCATTTTCGTATTCTGGTGCAAGCGATGTTAGTTCTTCGTCGCGTGTTTGACTTACACGTTGTACTTTCTGTTGTATGTTGAAATTACGAGATGAAGGATTTCGTTCTCTTTTTTGAGGATCTCCGCGAAATGGATTATTTGGCGGTAGTCCTTGTATTTGACGGTCATAGCTGTTTTGTTGTGGTGCGGAATGTTTCCTATTATAATTTTCGGATCTCGTGTATTGCTGTGATGGATCTACGTCCATTGGTTGGTGGTGTTGCCTGGGTGCAGTTTGATTGTATTTCACCTGCACGTTAGGTCTGTACCTTTGTGGTTCCTCGTGATATCTTCTGCTTGGGTTTTGATACTGCGATGTATTATATTGTCTGTGCTGACTGTATTGCGGAACGTCGAATTGTGAGTTCACATTATCGTGGTATATCGTACTTGCGCTAGCGTAAGCGGTTTCTAAGTCCTTCGGATTGTGGCTATAGAGGGTGCCGCTGGTATATTTGCTGTTCAGACCGAGAATGAATGTCCTTACAGCTTCCTGGTTCGCATATTCTTTCATAGCTGAGGGATTTCCTGAGCTATCCTTCTCAACTTTAGTGAGTGCAAGATTAAGTGACTTGCTGACTTCGAAATGGAACTCTGCCAACGTCCTTTTTCCCTGCATTATACTCTTCATCCCTTCGAGCAACACATACAGTGGTCTCTGGTCCGCATAAGTATAATCGAGACGGTTTATTATAGAATAGAAGTTGAATTTGGTGTTGTGGTTTATTAAAATATCGGCCGCCTCTCCTTGAATTTTCGAATGTACAATCGAGAGTGCCGCGTAATACGTGGGTGTAGTAACGTAATTCTTGATGTTTTCCATGTGTTTCCAGGCACGCTTTCTCCATGACCTATAATGGATCATGTCACTTGTGAAGATTGGTAATGTTTTGAATATTTCTAAGTTGATTTGTGACGCATCGGTGATGTTTGGTGTACAGTCCTGGTATTGGTGGGTGACTGTGACGTTAGGTGTTGCGTAGGTTTCGAAGGAATTCATTCTCTGTTGGGTTTCAGTGAGCGTTGTGGTCAGAGCAGCGATTTGTGCTCTCAGGCTTGCGATCTATTGTGTTGTCATTTCGGAGTCGATGTTCGCGATGGACGTGATAAGTCGAAAAACTTTTGCCGTTTTCTTCGTAATTCCAGTGTGTTGATCGTTGGTTTCTTTTATTCCGTTTTTCAGGAATCTGTTTGTCACAGGATTTGATTGCTGTCCGCTATTTCAGGATCTGTTTCAGAATCTGTGATGGTGGAAGTCTTACTTCCCGTGGGATTTTTTTTTTAAATTTCTGTTTTTCATTAGTTTCAGAAATAGAAATGGTTTTTTTGGACCAGTTGAGCCCCCAGTTAATATCCCTTTACGATATGAGACTAAAAAACATATATTTATTTACTACGCTGAAGTGCGTGTTCTTTAATTATATTCTTTAGACTGACCTGTTTACATAAATTTTAGTGCTACCTATACTACTGAGATGCGTTGGTTGTTATCGCAATAACTATTGAGATGCCTGTTGTTTACTGTTTACTAGTAGATAACTATTTGGGTTGTTATTGTTTGTTGTAGTGATAGTGCATTTCTATTGTTCCAATGTTTGTCCGTTGCAGTTCGTGATAATGCATGTCAAAACCAGCTCTATTGTTTTGATGTTGTTTACAAGTAAGCGCTTATCATGGTCTACGTGTCCTGCAGTGAGGCTATGTCGTTAACTAGCGTGAGGAAATATATAACTTAGTAAAAGCTGAACTAATAAAAATTTCAAACATTACATCTCCAGAAAATTTCCAACAGTTCTCATCTGAATGCGCAGAAATGGAATCTGGTATTGATCGTGATATGTTATCGAAATATAAAGACGTGCATTTGCTTACGGAAAATAATTTCGAAACCCAAATAAATGTACAAATTGAAATGTACAAAAACGTTTGCCACTTAGAAAATAATGTTTTGCATTGGTGGCGGCGACATGAGAATGAAATTTCTTTGGTGGCAAAACTGGCGCCAAAAGTATTATGCATTCCAGCATCTAGCGCTGCGAGTGAAAGGTGTTTCAGTGTGGCAAATCGAGTTATGGAAGAACGAAGAACAAATCTTAAAGGAAAAAACTTGGATGCCATTTTATTTTTACATAATATCAATATTTTTTACTTCTAACTCCTACTTTATGTTATAGTTAAATATGTTTAATTTCTATCAATTTATGAGTTAATTTATGCCGAACTAAATAAAAGATACACTATGCAAGTATAGTAAATATGGTTTTGGCATTATCTGGTCACACTGCTATTGACGGTGCTAATTTATTAGCAGAATTATGCTGTTACTAATCGACGATGCTGTTAGGTCGGTGTTATGCAGACAAACTTTTGTTTGCCAAATTAAATGGCGGCTGCTTAGTTTGCTCGGAGGTTGTTATGTCGAGTTTGGCACAGGGTTGCACGTTCATTATGGTTTTCATGGCTATTGCCAACACCAAATGAGAATTTCAGATGTACATAACGCGCATAATTTAAAATTTTTGTATATGACAACACCGAATTTGCTGCAGTTTGACCAAACAAAATTAGTTTGCTGTGAGAGTCGCCAAACTCGCTCTATCCGAGTTTGCTACAACGACAATTGCACGCACTTTGCCAAACAAAATTTCTGCATAACACCAACCTTAGTAATCGTACGATGGGACGATGCGGCGGTGCCGAGTAACTTCGCTACTTTGGCATCGTGGTAATCGTCAAAAGTGTTAGTTATTAACGTACTCGTACGATACTAACATAATCGTGCAGGACTCTAATATGTATGTATGCAGATATTTAAATGCCGGTTTGCTATTCGCGCTTTAAAATTTTTGGGCAAATCGAATCATCAGTTTCGATAATTGTATCGTATGCCGCTTGAAGTCGGACCCAAAAATTGTCAAGAGTATTGTTTTTATCGCTAGAACTGATTCCGAGTTCTCTTGTATTGGGGATGAGGAGAATATAATGCAGTATCTTATTAGACTGTCACTATCCGAAATGAATCTTGCGCCTGTCAAATCTTTGTTTTTCTTCTACTTCGCATCCTTCGAGCTTGTAGCTTCTGCAGGTGTTCCTTGGGGTTTATCTTCATCAATCATGGTTGGTACTTTTAAAATAATTGGGGTTTCTTGCTCCTTCACTGGAGTTGTATCAGATGGCATTTATATGTACGGTTACCAGACGTACTGATTTTATCAGTACAATACTGATTTTTCAACTTTCGTACTGATTTTATTCATTCCTTCAATCAGTACGCTAATGTCCTGATTTTTTTAAATTTGTACTGATTTGTACTGATTTTTCAGTTTTGAGAATTCAAATTTGTAATAGGGTTCTTCCCATCGAGCTTGGTACGCGGTAACTTGGTGATCGGTAATTTTTGCCCATGTATTTTGTTTGTGTAATATTATTTTACACAAACAAAATACTTTACGATTTGCTTAAGCTTTTTATATAACGTTGCAACTTTCTTAAAATTTACTGTAAAAAGTAAGAAAATAATTTAATTATAGTTGACTTGTTATCGGCAATGTTTGATATGCGCAAGAAATTAATATAAAAAAGCAATCGTTTCATGGGCATATTGCGGGCATATATCTCGTGGCTGGATCGCGCGCAATCCGCGTTGACTTCTTGCGCAAGAAAGAAATGCACATTTCAATCGTTCCACTTTTATTTCTAATGCTCGAATTTCGCATGCCCACGGGAGTCGGGTGCGCACGCTGGCAAATAAAAATTCATTCCGACCAAACTATATCGAAATGCACGCATTTTTTTTTCATTGATAAATGCAGAAAAGTTTATTACAGAAGTTAATGTTAAAAATTTTCGTCCACGAGGCGCAGAAATTGCTTAAGTTTTAAGTTTTTCATAAAAAAAATATTGAAAAGCAAACAAAAAAATTTTTTTTCTAACGCAAATAGTTTCATTGTATAGTTTAATGTTTTTTAAATCTGCACGCCAAAATATTTTTTCATTCGGACACTTATTTCAAAGAAAAATAAAAATTTCCAAAACACTGCAAAACTTTTCAATTGTTCATTAAAAAAAACTATTTGGAATTTCGAAACAAAATTTACACAGTGTACTTTTCGACTACAAAACTCGGCGCTGCCTGAATATCATTGAAAAATATTAATCTTGGTAAATTCGGGGCCCACTTGAGGAAGCCTTACCCATACCAAGATATTATTAAAAACAAGTAATCTGGCGTTTCAAAGTATTATCTGCTACTTACATTCATAATTCTGCTTGGAATAAAGGTGTACTGAAAAGTACTGATTATTATAGCATGAAAAAGTCTAATGTACTGATTTCGCGCCAAAAAAATCTGGCAAAATTCAAAGTTTTTTTTCAGTGTATTTTAACTAATATGTATAAATATCAGTGCAACCTATGGGATCTTAAATTACTTGGCTTTATATAAGCACAAATAAACGCAATATTCTGTTTTGAGTTTTATTTAAATAAATAGGTACGTATTTTTTCGACTTTGATTTTCATTATTTTCCATAAGGGTATTTGTAGTATTTCAAATAAGTTTTCTTAAATCACCGCAATTTAAATATTTAATTTCTGTGTTTATAATTTTTCGCGCTTCGTAATTCTTTCTTTTACGTGTTCTGTGCAGGATAAATGCAATGCTGGGTTATTAAACTGTATGTAAGTATATGTATGTATGTATGTTAATAGCATGCAATGTTAGCGAAGGACGGGAGAAAGAGATAATTTATAATTGCGATTTCGTTGCTCTGTTTATGATATATGTCTGTTTGTATGCACGAGTATATTGTTAGCACGGTTGCCGTTTTGGTCCAAATGGACCAAATTTGGTCCATTTCTTTTCGTTTGGTCCATTGGTCTAATTATTTTTAAAATGGTCCATTTCACAAGCCTTTGGTTAGGTTATTATCACCCTTTCACTTCATTCAATAGTTTCGCGTTTTCAATTTTTTCTATTTAATTGATGAATATTCCGCCCTATGTTGAATATCGCCATCGTCAGTAAGAGTGACGATACGGCCATCGTCAACCATGTTACTGATGCGCTGATGATCGCCGACGATGACGATGACGATATTTAGCATAGGGCCGATTAGCAACACCTGCTAAAAGTGTGAACTCGCCTTGCCACTGATCTTCAAATATGGCATGGCTAATCATCTGTCAAAAAATATCGCGATTTCTTGCTTATTTCAATTACTCGGTGACCAATATCAAAGTAGCTGGCAAAAATATGGAAAGGTAGCAAACCTTTAATCATGGCATTTAGACCGTGAAAATAATATTCGATTTCAATCGAAAAGATATTAAACATCTTGAAATTATAACACCACATAAAGTTCTTTCTGATACTGATGTATCAATTTTGCCGCTACTCGACCAATTTCCTGCATTGGTAAATGATGCAGACATAAGTGAATTTCAATTTCACAAATTGAGGCTGAGTGAAGGTAACTTTAAAAACTGTACCAATATAGAACGCTTTTGGGATCAAGTAAGTTTGATTAAAAATGGATTGGGTGAAGCGGCCTTTGGAGAATTGTGTGATTTAATTCATAACATTTTTAGTCTGCTTCACAGTTCCACAGCAGCTGAGCGCAGATTTTTTGATTTAGCATTAATAAAAATGAAATTAAGAAACAAATTATAATTTAAAACTTTAAATAACATAATGTTAATAATATACAATTGTGATGCACTTTGGATGCAATATAAAAAAATTTTTTTATAAAAAACTGTATTGGCATATTTTCTTGATAAAGAGGAATAAACTCCACTCCATTTTTTACCATTTGGTCCATTTTTTGGTCCGAAAAATAAATTGGAAATGGCAACCGTGGTTGTTAGCTGCTGGGAGTGAAGATCTCTATCGCTATTGAACAGTGAGTTGCAGATGACCGTACTGTAGGTTTGTGTGTATGTAATTTGATGTTGCAATGCAGTTCAGTGACTAATAAGAGTTTGTATAATTGTTTACATCCACGTATGTACGTATGTATATTACTTCTTGTTACAGATGCTGGGAGGCCAGAAATAAAATATGCGATTGTTTGCTAATATATTTGGGTAGTTTTGATACTTGTTTTTGTAGCGCAATAGTAAGAGTAATAAATATACAAATTACATACATAAATATGCTGTGTTTACTGCTACAGTGAAACCGCTTAAGTACCTAACACGCTTAAGTGACCAACATTTTTGGACACCGTGAAATTTTCAATAAAATCTGAAGAAAATCCCTCTCTTAAGTACCTCTCCGCTTATTTACCCAACCCGCCTAAGTACCTATATTTTTCGTGTCCCATTTACAATTTTACTTAGAATTTTTCCTTTTAAGTGCTCTTTTAAAATTTATATGTGTTTTGAAATTGAGTAGCAGCGCTACATACCTTCGGTAAAAAAATTCTAAAAAATCAACAGTAATTTTTAGCCACTTGAAACTTGCACATTATTACACCGAAATTGAACTGTATACTTAAAAAAACACTTCTGAGGAAAAAGTTTGAAATTGTGGTCTATAAAATCTTAAGCTTAGGTTTATATGGTATTTGCTAGGGAATGAACTGTATTTTAATTGATTCAAAAATCTAAAAAATTAATAAATAAACATAACAGGCAAACAATATCATTTCGAATTTGGTACAAAATGATATGTCCAACCTTGACTTTTTAAACAATTTAATTCCTGTAAAAATGACATACCATTGCACTATATACATATTTTTTTTAATACAGTTTTTCTTTACTTCATGTGTTAAAATAATGCTACGATTTTGGTTTTAACCTATGTATACTTCATTAAATATTGTTAATCAAGTATTTATGTAAGTAAACAAGAAGATGTAACTACATCAGTAATTATGTTCGCTTAAGTACCCGCATCGATGTACTTAAGCGGGTTATTTTAAGCACCCAACCCGCCTAAGTACCTCAAAAAGTTGACATTATTCGTGAGTTACTTAAGCGGGTTTTACTGTACTTCTTTTGATTATACTTTGTTTAGCTGGTTAGTAGTTTAGGTGTTATAGTTCTGACTTTTGTTTTCTATTGCTTATTTTGTATGCAATCCTGCTTTTGCTTAATGCAGAAGGGGTATGCGGGGCAAGTAAATACTTGAAATGTTTAGGGTTTTTTTGGGATTGGGTTACTTTACCGGTTTAATGTAAAAATATATACTGAGGTGTGTACATATCTTTTAATTATGAAGTTCGTGGTTGGAATATTTCTTTTCAATACTGTACGGAAATTTTTTATAATTTTTTTCAAATGTTCAGTAAAATATCCATTAATTTAAATGGGTTCGATACAACTCACTTTGGTTTATAAGGGGTATATGGGTTTAATTTTGGGGTTAAAATTGTGGGTGAGATTCGGATGCTTCTTGCTTTTCCCTCTTTTCCACGTTGAGTCTCCCAGTAGTCTTGCTCTTCCTCCTGGTTGTTGAGTTAATTGTTAACTTGTGTTGTTGGATGAATTGGATTGTTGGTAATTTCGCGCCCGATTTTTTATAAAAGTGTTTAGTTTTGGGATTATTTGTTGTTGGTGTTTATATGAATTACGCGACGCGCCCGATATAAAATTTTAAAGTTTGTAAGTGGATATTTGGAAGTTTTTTCACTGTGTACTTAGGAGGTCACTTTGCATTTATATTTCTACGTATGTACATATGTACAGTGATATAAACAATAATATGCCACTGTGCAATTTCTCCGATATGTATGTATGTATCTACATATATCACTTGCCAATGTTTTAACTTTTTTCTTGTTGTTGTTAGTGGACTGTATACACTTTTTCTTGTTTATGCTTTCCTTTATAGGTGCCGTTCAGTAAGGCGACGGAGGACCATGAACAATTGAGGACTATGGTCTTGTACTTCTCCTTACCACTTTATATCACTACATATATTCACTTTATTCAAAAATGAAACCACTGGAAATTTCGGTTTAAAATAACAATGTAATGCTTTATTAACAAAATCGGGGCGTCGATCGGACACGTCTGCTCGGGGGAAGATCGCAATAATTGTGTGTTAACAAATCAAAATTAACTNAGTGTGTTTATTCAATTTGTTTTAGTTACAATAAATGCCCTTTCTCCGCCTTACAGCGAGTGTGCTTACTTCTATATGAATATGAATGTGCTATGTACATACAATGCTCAACTTAACGAAAAATGATGTATGTATACGGAATAAGAGTACAAACTCTGAGAATACACAAATGAGTAGCTCTTCAATACTTATGATATGTCAAATATGTTAAACAGGTGTTCTCAACTGTGACCAAACATAATTGTTATAAAGCCATAAAATAACAAACAAAAGGCGTGAGTACTAGGTACTCATGAAATTTGATGTGAATACATATGCGGCAAAGCATAAAAGTACGTTTACATATAAATATAATCTCAATCAAAGCTCGTTAGCTGTCAAATTTGTTGTGGTTGTTATTCACACAACTCGAGGAAAAGTTAAACTTGTTCTCTGTGCCACCGTGGTCACTTTTTTTTGCAACACATATTAGGCCATTTAAATATATTTCAACTGAATATTTTATTAAAAATACCTTTACAAACCTATTTTCCTTACTAGCGTCAATTTTTGTTTACTTTAACATTTGACATTCCTCCTCTTCTTCGCAAGTATAATCAATAAAACTGGGTTGGACACCAAAAAGTTATCGGTTTAATCTGAGATATTTTTAATTATAATTTTGCATGGCTAATCTCTTTTTCTAATAACAGATTAGGGAGTCAAGCTCGAAAATTAGGATAATGTTTTTATATCTAAAGGCGATTCAGTTACACACATACAAATGTAGGTTAGGTTAGAAATTAAATATTAATTTCACTTAATTTTATTCATTTTGCTGATTTAATTTTTTTATTCATTTTCATTTTTAATTCTTTTAATACATGACATTATCGGTATGATTGATAAAATATACTTGTACATATATACTTGTGAATCAAGGGCGTTAAAATATCTTGGAAACACCCCATATAGGTAGATTTTCAAGTTTTATATATTTTATTGTCTCTATCTACTCAAAATTGTTTATCAAATGTAAAATTGAAATAATTTGTAT
>NW_016157906.1:57288-57698 GCF_001687245.7 Rhagoletis zephyria
ATCGAAAGCCTAACCCCTTCCGTGTGAGACTTTAACCCAAACTAAAATTCCTACCGTCATGTACCGTTCCCCTCCCGGTACCACCGTCAAGGATTTCGTCGGGATTATAACACTGTGTGACTGATAAGGTTATAGATCTATTCTCTTCCTCTTCTTCCTTTTTGGCGCTGTAACCGTCAAAGCGATTTTGACCAACTGACGCCTATTAGAAATGCCAAGTGAAGCCAGAATACTTTCAGAGCTGGGGCGTCGGTGTCCATTCGAACGACATGATCAAGCCAGTTGAGCCGCTGTATTTTAATACGCCACATACCAGCACGGGCATGATGAGTGATTTATAGTGTGGTTTTCGTACGTCGAGAGAGGACTTTACTCCTGAATGAAGATGAAGATCCAAAGCAGCACTTGTT
>NW_016157906.1:58065-76971 GCF_001687245.7 Rhagoletis zephyria
ATGAAGATGAAGATGAAGATGAAGATGAAGATGAAGATGAAGATGAAGATGAAGATGAAGATGAAGATGAAGATGAAGATGAAGATGAAGATGAAGAAGGCGAGTTTACACTATGCTGAATATCGTCATTTTTATCGTGGACGATCGTCAGCGCATTAGTAACATGGCTGACGATGGCCGTATTGTCGTTTTTACTGACGATTACGATATTTAACTTAGGGCGGAATATTCATCAATTAAATAGAAAAAGTTAAAAACGCGAAACTATTGCATGATGTGAAAGGGTGATAATAGCCTAACCAAAGACTTGTGAAATGGACCATTTTAAAAGGAATTGGACCAATGGGCCAAAAGAAAAGAAATGGACCAAATTTGGACCGTGCGTATCACGTCTATGCAAAGTGCGCATGCATACGAGTACCTGCATTGATTGATTGGATTTTGTTCTGAGTCCAGAAACATTATGAAAATATATCCTTAGAGACTTGGAAAGAAGTTCACACAGAAGGGAATCAGTTACGGTTTTGGTTGTGCCGCACCTGCTTTCTGAAAAAACTCAAACGGACGCACATTAACATAAGCTGGCCAAATCGCAGAGTTGAGAAGAGACGCGTAGTGTAAAGATGGAACTCCTATCTTGAAATTGACATGTTTTAATGTTTTAACATCTACATCTTCCTTCACCAGCATATGGCAGGATATCAAGCTAGGCTCAATGGACGTATTCTTCGAAACATATGCGACAATGTAATCAGCGGTGACTGAATTCATAAAGGACGACAGGTGTAGCCATTTTGTTCGTGGTGCAACTTCTAACTCACTACTAGCATTGCAACCAGCAATGGTCTTAAAATTCCGACTGGGGTGGTTTTGATCATGAACAGCAGAAGCAGAAGCATTAGCATTATCACGCGCAACAAGTATATATAAGCGAGTGGCGTTAGCATATCGTCTTTTTTACTGACGATTCCTATATTTAACTTAGGGCGGAATATTCATCAATTAAATAGAAAAAGTTAAAAACGCGAAACTATTGCATGAAGTGAAAGGGTCATAATAAGCTAACCAAAGACTTGTGAAATGGACCATTTTAAAAGGAATTGGACCAATGGACCAAACGAAAAGAAATGGACCAAATTTAGACCGTGCGTATGACGGCTATGCAAAGTGCGCATGCATACGAGTACCTACATTGATTGATTGGATTTTGCTCTGAGTCCAGAAACATTATGAAAATATATCCTTAGAGACTTGGAAAGAGGTTCACACAGAAGGGAATCAGTTACGGTTTTGGTTGTGCCGCACCTGCTTTCTGAAAAAACTCAAACGGACGCACATTAACATCAGCTGGCCAAATCGCAGAGTTGAGAAGAGACGCGTAGTGTAAAGATGGAACTCCTATCCTGAAATTGACATGTTTTAATGTTTTAACATCTACATCTTTCTTCACCAGCATATGGCAGGATATCAATCTAGACTCAATGGACGTATTCTTCGAAACATATGCTACAATGTTATCAGCGGTGACTGAATTCATAAACGACGACAGGTGTAGCCATTTTGTTCGTGGTGCAACTTCTAACTCACTACTAGCATTGCAACCAGCAATGGTCTTAAAATTCCGACTGGGGTGGTTTTGATCATGAACAGCAGAAGCAGAAGCATTAGCATTATCACGCGCAACAAGTATATATAAGCGAGTGGCGTTAGCATATCGTCTTTTTTACTGACGATTCCTATATTTAACTTAGGGCGGAATATTCATCAATTAAATAGAAAAAGTTAAAAACGCGAAACTATTGCATGAAGTGAAAGGGTCATAATAAGCTAACCAAAGACTTGTGAAATGGACCATTTTAAAAGGAATTGGACCAATGGACCAAACGAAAAGAAATGGACCAAATTTAGACCGTGCGTATGACGGCTATGCAAAGTGCGCATGCATACGAGTACCTACATTGATTGATTGGATTTTGCTCTGAGTCCAGAAACATTATGAAAATATATCCTTAGAGACTTGGAAAGAGGTTCACACAGAAGGGAATCAGTTACGGTTTTGGTTGTGCCGCACCTGCTTTCTGAAAAACTCAAACGGACGCACATTAACATCAGCTGGCCAAATCGCAGAGTTGAGAAGAGACGCGTAGTGTAAAGATGGAACTCCTATCCTGAAATTGACATGTTTTAATGTTTTAACATCTACATCTTTCTTCACCAGCATATGGCAGGATATCAATCTAGACTCAATGGACGTATTCTTCGAAACATATGCTACAATGTTATCAGCGGTGACTGAATTCATAAACGACGACAGGTGTAGCCATTTTGTTCGTGGTGCAACTTCTACCTCACTACTAGCATTGCAACCAGCAATGGTCTTAAAATTCCGACTCGGGTGGTTGCTATTATTAACAGCAGAAGCAGAAGCATTAGCATTATCACGCGCAACAGGTATATATAAGCGAGTGGCGTTTGCATACGACAACGGCATAGCGATGTTAGCATTAGCAATAGTGCCAGCGCCTGCTGCAGCAGCGGACGTAGGCGCGCGTAAGATACCTTGATCAGTTGACTGTGTCGGCGCAGGAGGGACTAAATTACACTGTTCGTATGAGTCAATCGGCAAAGCAGCAGGCAGGCGATCAGAAGCAGCAGACAGTTGAATATCATTAGAGCAAGACGAGTTACCAACACTGTCAACAGGAGAAGCAGTGGGAAAAACTGTAGACTTCGCGGCCACGGGTGAAGGAGCGAGGTTGTGATGTCTTGTTTTACTTTTTGCATTTTTCTTTTTCGGGTCATGGCACCCACATGCAAGTACACACGCACGAAGGTGTTTTATCTCAGCCGTAAGTAGCGCACGAGCTGACGCGACCTCTTCGGTTTGGTATTATTGCATTGATCTTTTATCAGAGCGCAATTCATCTGTCTTTGCTATCAACACCTGTTTATCCGCTTGAAGAGAACTAATCACAGCAGTCGCACGAACTTGTTCATATTTAAGAGCAGCAATTTCTTTGAGAACTATTGCTAGCGAGATTGCAGTATTGTCTTCGTTTTCACTTTGTCCATTTTCACTGTGCTTCTGCATTACGACCGGCTTAGGCAATTGTTGCTGGGGCAAAATATTTTCGCTAAGGTGTGTTGAAGCAGGCGAATTAGTATCAATTGCACTCTCCACCTCACCAAGAGACGGAGGGGGAGAACGGCGAGATCTTCGGTGAATGTCCGAACAAATTTTGCAGAAAAAGCTGCTATTAGAGCTGATCAAATAATCCAAGTCTACGGGAGAAATACCGGCACACTTAAGGTGGAAAAGTTCACTACATTTAGCACATTGAACTTTGGATTTGTTATTACGGTCAACTTTTAGACCACAGAAACAAGGCATTTTGTGTAATTCTACAATTTTATTTCAAAACTGTCTCGAGCACATTAATTTGTTTACACAATAAGCGAAGCAAACACAAAAATCGCGGAGCGCAGTAAATACACGTCCGCTCGCATTGACGGCTGCACACTATTAACTAACACTTCTGACGATCAGTGTTGCCACAAAATTTTTTATTTTTTACCAAAATCACCGGTAAAATTACCAAATTCAACAAAAAATTACCAAACTTATTTAATATGCAGAACTGTACAAACATACAAATCCTAGAGCATCTAGATGCATTTCTGCATCAAAAAGAAAATTTTTAAAAAATGTCGGTTACGTTATTTTGGCAGTTAGGGCTCGATATGTCTATACATATACATATATATCCAAAGATACCAAGCTTTTCAGGCAATCAGCGCTCCATTACCCTCAAATTTTTACTAAAGTTTGTTGAATTTTTTTAAATGTTGAACAAAGTTTGAAATTTGAATTTGCTTGAGTTCTGTTAAAGAAAGAACAATATTTTTATAAAAAATAACCAAAATTAAATATATAAATATTATTAATATTTTAAATCTTGTCAAAATATGGAGCGGCAATAATTATTTCCACCACTGTATTTAAACAAGTGACAAGAAAATAGTTGTGTTTTCGCATTCTCCAGCAAAAAATATCAAGTAACTTGCCAGTAACCAAATTTCCGAGAGTAAGCCAATATTTACTCCCAATGAGTGAAATATGCAAGAAAGTACGAAAACGCAAAACCAGCAAGAAGTTGCTAGTTTTATGAACAGCTGATTAATTTGTTATTTTCCGATAAAATTTTCTTAGAAAACTAGTACTTTCCATCTGATTATATATTTAAATAGGTTTATTTTGTCAATTGCAACTCTAAAAGCATCCCAAACAATTATTTTCTTAATGTGATTTACAATAAGCATCATGCCATCAGCTGTTTTTCTTACTAGCAAATAGTTGCTAGTGAAAATTTATCCAGTAAAAATCCAGTAAAACTTGCAAGTTCAGCTGTCATTTTTGCTCTCTCAATTTCCCCACTTTTGCTAGTTTCTAGCAAGTTTTTGCGTACGAAAACGACATCCAGTAAAAAACCAGTAAAATTAGTACTGGATTTACTGGATAGTGCGTACGCGAACAGGGCTAATATTTCGAAAATTCAACGCTTGAAGGAAAGCTTTCGACTCACATATATTCATAAATGGTGGCCGGGTACACCGTAAAATAAATTTATGTTAATTGAAAAGCTGACGAACTGACAGGGAAAAGTAGGACCACCCAAGACCTTCCAAGAAAGGACACGGTGCATATACTTAGCAATAGCCACTTTCAGTTTGTTAAGGAACACACCATTCTAGTAGCCAAGCTACGCTGGAACACCTTTCGCCTTGCGAAACTTTCAGGATTAACTGGTCTTTCCTGGACGCTTACGGTCCACTTACTAATGAGGAATCATAACCAATATTGACCAATTTGACATGTAAGACGGAATCGAAAAAGTTACCAAATTGAAAAATAAATTACCAAATTACCAAACTTGATACATAAAGAAAAAAATTACCAACTTTGGTTAAAAATTACCAAAGCGGCAACGCTGCTGAGGATTGCCACGATGCCAAAGTAGCGAATTTACTCGGCATCGCCGCATCGTCGCATTTTACGATTACTAACAGCATCGTCGATTAGTAACAGCATAGCAGAGTAATAAATTCGCAGCGTCTGCATCGCCAATAGCAGTGTGACCAGATAATCACAAAACCATATTAACTATACCTGCATAGTGGATTTTTTTATTTACTTCAGCATAAATTCATAAAGTCATAGAAATTAAACATATTTCAATTTAGCAGAAACGATAGCATAATGTAGAAGTGATAAATAGAAAAATAAATTTAATTAATTAATTTTCAATACCCATTCGTCCTCATTAACCAAAAAATTTGATTTGTTTTAATCCACAGTATTTCCTCTTCCATTTGTTATTCTACATTGCACTGAATTTTTTAAATATTTTTTTGAAACAATCATATCTTCAAAATTACAAGGTCCTTTTAAAAAACCTGACATAAGAGAAAAAATCTACAAACGAAGTTTTACTATAGTTTCGGAAGTACATATGTATATTGATTGCTACCATGTATACCAATTTTTTTTTTGGAAAATTTATAAAAAAAAATTATCTAAAATAGCTAACTCGATTTAAAAAAGCTAAGAAAATAGCTAATAGCTAAACGCAAACTTCTATGGCTAAACGTCGAAAATAATCAACTGGTTCAACTGGTAACACTGATGCTGGGCACACGAAGGCAGTGCCATTTTGTCGTGGTATTAGTGCATCACATTCATGGTTGCCACATTTTATAAATGTAGTAATGGTGGATATTTTTCGTGCATGGCTTTTTGGCCTCTTTTGCTTATACGCATAATGAAGCAATGGATGTTAGAACTTTTTAGTAACTTATAACTATTAGTTTAGGGGAAATTTTTCATATAAAAACTTCTATGCTTGTAAAAATGTAAAAAATGTTTAATACTTGAGTACCATTTTATTGGTATAAAATCTTTCAATGTTTATGTTCTATTATTTTCATAAAAATGTGCTTTCACATAAATAGGTATTTAATTTTAAAAAATAGATTACTTCATAAATATTATCCATTATTTTTGGGTAATTTCTTATATATTTATATAGCTAGAATCAAATTATTCTGAAATAAAGCTTGTCATTTGTGTTCTTTTTATAAAAATCCTAAAGCAATTTTATCTCATATACATATATATTACCATCATTTATTAACTCAAATTGTAGTTATCATTCAGGGTCATACATTTTGTGTTTGGTTTGTAGCAAACGCATGCAAATAAAAATCTAAAAGCAAAGTGTATTAAAAACACGCTAGTTTTGGATTTGGGTATTTTTTGTAAAGTTCATACAAAAAATGTGGCAAGCGTGTGCCAAGATTACAAATAAAAAACAATCAGCTGAGCATGTCGTTTTGCCATTCTATCCCAGCCGACCAAATATCCGCAAAATATCGTAAGCAGATGTTTTGCGGACGCTGTGCGGATGAAACAAATTAAGACGATAATCGCTAACCGAACTTTTTCAGAACTTTTTTCCGCAACGCGTTGACCTCTTTGTGGCAGGCAAAGTACCGATCTCAAAGGTTTGTAAACGTCTCGTTAGCGGATCACTTTGTATAGTTTCTCAAACGTATGTTTTTCCCTGTCCCATTGCTATTTTGATCTTCCCATATAAAAAAGGAAGAAGTTTTTATTTTTATATGAAATTAATGAACAATTATTCAGTAACTTCATCTACAACTAACAATCCATTTGCCCCCTCTTTACTAAATTATTAGCAGATACACATTTTGTTAAACTAAGTCGTTCTCAAAGACTTCCCTCTTATGAAAAATTATGGAGCCAGCGAACTATTTAAGGAACCTTTACTTTCACAAATTCTTCGCCTAATCGAACTTTAGTTTCTGTGTCGGTTGGGATACTTTGAATCGGTGGTCGGCATACTAACAATTGAATGAGTCAGACTGTGTGCGTTGAAAGCACCACTCAGCAGAGTTAGAACTCCGCCGTGCCTTAATCGGAGTAAATCAGAGTAAATCGTAGTAGTATATAAAATTCCGTAATTTTTTTATACATTATTCGTTTACATACACATATTTACATAGATGAATATACAAATTTAAAAATAAAATTTAAAACGGGAGAGAAAAAGACTTAATTTTGTTTTAGGTTTAGATAATGCAATAGGTGAACTTTATTTTTGAAAGAAAATTTAAGTAGACTCAACAGTCCGGTTTTACTCCGATTATGGTTGATTAATACGGGTTATTAATGGGCTCGCTTATCTGCATAAATAGCCTTTATTTGCATTAACTTATGCATTTTCCTCTTTCAAATGCGCATAAGCAGCCGAACAAATGCACGAAATTTTTGGGAATTAACTCGGATCAGGGGAATTTTCGATGACAACACTGGTAGAAACGGCCAGCTGTTGTCTTTTGTACAAGTAAGCAAATAAAGCAAGTCCGCGGTAGCTGAGTATTGAGAGTTGCGTGCTACAAGTCGGTAGGTACCAGGATTGATCGTCAGTTGGAGCGATTGCCAAAAAAATATTATTTTTAATTTAATTTTATTTATTTTTTTAATTTTATTTGTATTGTATTTCTTGCAACTCAGCTAAGGTTTCAAGAGAGAGTTCGTGACGCTTTTCCAGTTAAAGGAGTTATTAGTGAAATTTCCTAATTACTTGCACTTGGAAAATTCGGAAATTTTTATATTCGCATGAATGCGATAATAAAACAAATCTGCTACGGGAATTAAGGTTTTCCCGATTTTAACAGTGATTTACTTCTAAATCAGCTGCCGCACGCTCTCGCTTAGTATATGTACGTACATGAAATGTTCGCACTCTTTCAACGATTTCATAAAAACCGGAATGTTACTAACATGCTAGTAACATGTTACTAACTTGACGATGGCAACGATGCGGCTATTCTGCGATGCTAAATTTACAGTTAAGTAGCATGTACCAGTGATGAAATTGATGGTAAAATTTTGTTTTTTGGTACATTTTGGAAGCCAAAAGTACATTGGTACTACATTGACATTTTTGATACATTTTTGTCAAGATACGGTACTGCACCACAATTATGTCGAAATACCACTCTCTATTTATTTGGAATTTAAAATTTTTGTGCATAAAAATATAGTCATCTTTTTACCTTATCTACCGCCCGAACAAAGTATTGGCACAGCAAATTTTTCACAATATATGCAAAAGTTTTCATTCTAATATTTTTCCACTGATTTTGTATGAAAATATGTTTCATTCTACAACAAAAAACATAAAAATATAATTCCTAAACTTTGTGCAAAACTCGCGAAAATTCAGCAAATTTTCATGAAAATTTTAAATTTTTTAGAATTTGTTTGAGTATGCAAATTTGTAGCCCAATGAATTTTATTATAATAAAGTGCAAGATTTAAGTAGCAAGGAATTACCGTTGATTTTTGGCTTTTTTTTCCACGCAGTCTCTTCCATACAACAATTTTTTTTCGAAAATACTTTATGTGGAAAAAATGCAAAACACCTTCAACAAAAAAAATTCTCAAAAATCAACGCGATTTTTGACTAACTCCTAACTTGCATTTGATTACTAGAACTTAATGGGCTGCAAAACTGCATTCTCAAAAAAATTCTCAAAAATCTGATTAAAAAGTTGAAAATTTTGATGAAAATTTGCTGAATTTTCGCAAGTATCGCACAAAGCTTAGGAATTATATTTTTGTGTTTTTTGTTGTTGAATAAATCATATTTTTATACGAAATTGGCAAAAAAATATTAGAATAAAAATTGTTGCATATATTATGAAAAATTTGCTGTACCAATACTTTGTTCGGGCGGTGTATATATAAATACGCCACAAGAAAATTTTGCAATCCCTTGCACCGTTTGCTCGATTTCAATGAAACGTATACAGATGTAAAGGATATAAAGGATATTCCTCTAATCCAGAAATGTTAATCCCGATACATAGGGGGCGTGGCATCTGACATATAGACTAAACTGTGAAAACCACTATATCTCTAAAACCAATTATGCTGGGGAACCGAAACTTAGCACAGATGCATAGATTGTAAATGCCTTTATTACGGTGAAAAATGGTAGGTACTGGGAAAGTGGGCGTGGCGGGCGAACCGTGGTAGATAATGGAAAAGCAGGTGTGGCACCGCCCATTAAAACTGAAATTCTCATAACGCTTTTCTCTGGAACCACTTATGCTAACGTCCTGAAATTTGACACGGCAACATGTGTTGTCAATACCGTACTTACGTCGAAAAGTGGTAGAGTTTGGAAAAGGGGGCCTGGCACCACCCATTAAAACTGAAATTCTCATATCGCTTATCTCTGGAACCACTTATGCTAACGTCCTGACATTTGACACGGCAAAATGTTTTGTCAATACCGTACTTACGGCGAAAAGTGGTAGATTTTGGAAAAGGCGGCCAGGCACCGCCCATTAAAACTGAAATTCTCATATCGCTTATCTCTGGAGCCACTTATGCTAACGTCCTGAAATTTGACACAGCTATATATGTTGTCAATACCATACTTACGGCGAAAAATGGTAGATTTTGGAAAAGGCGGCCAGGCACCGCCCATTAAAACTGAAATTCTCATATCGCTTATCTCTGGAGCCACTTATGCTAACGTCCTGAAATTTGACACAGCTATATATGTTGTCAATACCATACTTACGGCGAAAAATGGTAGATTTTGGAAAAGGGGGCGTGGCACCGCCCATAAAAAGTGAAATTCTCATATCGCTTATCTCTGGAGCCACTTATGCTAACGTCCTGAAATTTGACACAGCTATATATGTTGTCAATACCATACTTACGGCGAAAAATGGTAGATTTTGGAAAAGGGGGCGTGGCACCGCCCATAAAAAGTGAAATTCTCATATCGCTTATCTCTGGAGCCACTTATGCTAACGTCCTGAAATTTGACACAGCTATATATGTTGTCAATACCATACTTACGGCGAAAAATGGTAGATTTTGGAAAAGGGGGCGTGGCACCGCCCATAAAAAGTGAAATTCTCATATCGGTTATCTCTGGAACCACTTATTATAAGGTAATAGAATTTTATACACCTATATTAATACACATATGAAATCGCAAGAATCATTCAATTGGGAACCATTTTCTGCCAGATTTTAAAATCGCATTGAATGACTGTTGTTTTGTGCAAAAGTTTTTAGAAGAATCAGTGTGTTTGTCTTCCGATATTTAGCGCAAGGGTTGAGAGCTATCCTAAAAAATCATATTTATGATCAGATTTTTCTCACTTTTAGAACACATATTAGTAACAAAAATTTGGTGTAACTTGGTAGCCCAGTCGTGTGATGCAAAAATATTGAACTCTGGCCCAGTCTTGTCAAAAACCTGTGTGAAACCATGTTAGAGAAGGAAATATTATCTTTTGTTGTAAACCTTAAAGATACTTTCTCAACTGTTAACGATTCGGATGAAAAAAGAACGAGTTTATATAGAAGAGGCTCTCAGACAAATATAATCGAAAATGTTATTTACAGTCTGAATTGGTATATGTTTGACATATTAGTCAGTGACGAACATCTCATCTATACATACAAATACATATGCATATAAATGAAAATCGAGGTTCCATTTTCGGTCTAATTTCAAAAGCTACTAAAGAAATTTGGAGGAGACTTAGTAGAATTAGCACTAATCAATGCGGTATTAACGTTCATAATTCGATTTTAAGTTTTCCTGTAAATTCGCTTTAAATTATGCTGGTGGACTTCAAAATAGTAATTCGCATAAAGGAGTTGGTATTGGTGACAGGTCAAATTCAAAAGTCTATGAAAAAAGATGTCGAATTTCGACAACTGGGCGATACTAGTTTAAGTAAATACGTAGTGTTTATTAAAAACGAAACTCTTACTTAAATTAAAAAAAGTTGCTGTCATAACAGCATTCATAAAATTTTCCAGTAAGTACTAGAAGCCAGAAAATAAAAGAATCATAGCGAGTAAAATTGAGGCGAAGACTAAAATATCAAAAATAGCAAAAACTTGCGAGCTTCGAAACAGCTGATCACTTTCACAGTTGGAATAGGTGGTCCATTTGATAATTTATTATCCGCTTGGTGCATTGTCCCCGATTTGGAATTTTTTTTACTATTGAATACTTTTGTATAGGAAAAATGTTTTTAACATATAAATGAATTACCGCGGAATGACTAAATTTTTTTCTAACCAATATTTCTGATACCACATCATGACGCATTCAAAAATAAAAGAATGCCCTCCAAGCACCCTTCCTTGTTTCACAAAAATCAAGTAGATATACATTTGTGATCAGCTAATTAAGCCAGCAACATTTCGATAAATTTTGGCGATTTTGCTTTCGTTGATTTAATATTTATTATTTTTCCATAAAAGTCTAGCTCATTATTGCTGGCTTAATTAGCTGATCACAAATGTAGCTACAAATGTGCTTTTAAAATTATCCCATTTTCGTTTTAACGATCAACTGACAAATTCGGTCAGAATCTTTCAGCATTATTATCTATTTTGGTATATGTCTGGGAAAAAATATGGTACAATTGAACAATTTTATACGGCAGCCATAGTCGACACGGAAATTAGAAAATTAGAGATTAATATTAAATTAACTAAAAGCTGTGATAGACGGCAAAGCTTATGCATATAATCTTACCCTTACAGACGGCAGTAATGCGGATAAACGAGCCTCAAGGTCGTTGGTTCGAGTCCCACGGTCAGTAGAATTTTCATTTATTTCGTTTCCATTCTTTTTTTTATAAGTTCTATATTTTTTTCCGTTGCTTTCAGTTAGTTGTTGACTTTTTAATAAAATTCAACCCTAAGAATTTAAATTAACTAATAGTAAAATAAAAAATGTGAGATAAAATGCAGCAAATGAAAATAAAATTTTGTGAAATTAAGTATATAAATCAAATAGAATAAAAAATATATAAAATAAATAATAAAGACAAAAAANTTTTTCGCAATCGCTCTAACCGAGGATAGAACCTGGCAGCTACAGGCTTGTAGCCCGCAACTCTCACCACTCGGCGGACGCGAAACTCGCCTGCTTTGTTTGCTTACTTGTACAAAAGACAACAGCTGGCCGTTTTTACCAGTGTGTCATAGAAAATTCCCCCGATCCGAGTTAATTCCCAAAAATTTCGTGCATTTGTTCGGCTGGTTATGCGCATTTTAAAGAGGAGAATGCATGAGTCAAAGCAAATAAGGGCTGTTTATGCAAATAATCGAGCCCGTTTGTCAACCGCATAAACTAAACTTTTCTTCCTTTCTTTTTTTTATTCACGAACACATGTTTGTGGTCAGCAGATTGACTAAATTTTTTTCTAACCAATATTTCTGATACCACATCATGACGCATTCAAAAACAGAAGAACAACACACCGACTCCAATTCTCATATAAAAGTGTAATAGTACCGTTAATTTTTTCATGATCCAATGATCGGATCTAAACCAAATTAAAATGGGATCACCTGGAAATCGGTTGACGTGGTCCAAAGTAATGCGGTAACATGCATAAAAAAAAATCCCACGAATTGATAACCTTCTCCTTTTTTTTGAAGTCGGCTAAAAACTACTGAAACAAATAACAAAATGATAAAAGAGTACCGAAAACAAAAAACTATCGCATGAAAGCTGTTTAAAAAATACTTAATGAAAACATAAAATTGTTGACACCATTCCCTAGCATTATAAATCAGTCAACTTTTAATCGTAAGCAATTTCGTTTGGGGTCGCCAAGGCCTACTACGTATATTGCGAGTAAAGAAATTTTGAATAACATGAGATAATATTATTATGATTATGATTATCATTACTATTGTGAACTCCTATTCCCAATCAAGGATTCCCAAATTAAAGCGAAAGCAGAAGAGCATTTACGATCGCATGATGCAAATGTTAAGATAATAAGAGCTGCAGAACTGAACCATGAAGGAACATTTTTTTTACAAGGGCGTGTAGTTTCTGGCGTGTGCCGATGACACCGACATCAACGGTAACAAAAATAGCGAAGTCTCTTCTGCCTTTTCCAAGCTGGATAAGGAAGCAAAGCGAATGCGCCTGGTGGTAAACGAGGACAAGACGAAGTATCTCCAGTCACCGCGTTCGCGCCTTGGAACCCACGTCACTGTTGACAGTTATAATTTCGGGAAAGTGGAGAATTTCATTTACTAGGGAACCAGCACTATCACCGATAAAAATATCAGCATGGAAAACCCACGCAGAATTACTCTTGCCAACAGGTGCAGCTTTGGACTGAGTAGGCAATTGGGGAGTAAAGTCCTGTCTCGACGTACAAAAACCGCACTCTATAAGTCACTCATCATGTCCGAGCTGTTATTTGCCGCAGAAGCTTAGACAATGACAACATTTTATGAGGCGGCTCTTGGAGTATCCGAGCGAAAGATCTTACGGAAGATATACAGGCTTCTACGCATGGGCGACGATGTTACCGTAGACGATGGAACGATGAGTTGTATGAGCTTTACAACCAAATGTACATAGTGCAGCGAATGTATATAGAGCGGCTCCGCTGGCTTAGACATGTCGTTCAATAGGAACCGAAGTTTCAGGTGTAAAAGAATTCAACTCGCAAGCCGATGGTGGTAGCAGACGAATAGGAAGCACCCATGGCAATGGAGAGACCAAGTTGGCACAGAGAGAAATGACTGGCGTTCTTTGTGGAGCTCGGCCAAAATGGCTTAGGCGGTTACAAAGCCAAAGTAGAAGAAGAATATGCAAATGATAAATGACGGAGTTGGGGGACCATTTTCTTGGATGCGCCAGGAGGAACTAGCAAAATTTTCCTTATCAGATTGATTCTGGCAACGGTTCGATCAAAAAGTGGCATTACTTTAGCCATCGCTTCGTCTGGAATTGCTGCGACATTATTACCAGGTGCAAACATTGCCAATTCAGCTCTTTAGCTGCCATTGAACATATAAATCATCGAAACTCCCACGTACAATATTTCCAGAGCATCCGGTATGAAAAAAGTTTACCAAAAAATTTAATTCATTGTTTGGGATGAGAGCACCATGGCACATAAAAAATCGTTTGAGGCTTTTGATCCATTGTTGCGGGATTTGCGTGGAAACGTTCAACCATTCGGGATATTGCTCGCAGGAGATTTTACGAAAACATTGTCTGTAGTTTCTCGATTAACACGAGAGATAAATGCTTGCCTGAAATAGTCAACATTGCGACAAGACGAACATACATACACTGCAGCTGAAGTATTCGTGCGACAGTAACTGGACATTGGGAACGCAAAGCTGCCAGTCAATGAGAGATTAAGACGAATTTTATGGCCTGATAATTTTTGTAAATTAGAAACATCGAAAGGAGAACTGATCGAAAGAATGTTTCTTTATTAAGAAAATTAATTTTAGGAATCACAATTGGCTATTCTTGCTGCGAAGAATAAGGAGGCTAAATAATAGTGGTATTGACAACAGTCGTTGCTTGAGCTGATCAGCTCTTTTACTAGACTGCCAGACCACTTGCTCACTGTGGTGAATACCACTAATGTTATTCAATCCAGCATTCAACGTGAGGAAATAGCATATACGTCGATAAACACCGTTGTGGAAAAAGACCATCCAACGAAATTTTTGAACTCGATTAATCTTCCAGGGAGACCTCACATACTGAAATTAAAAATAGGTTTGACAGTTATCATGTTGCGGAATATTAATCAGCGAAAACTCTGCAACGGAATGCGACTCGCAGTTAAGAAATTGATGAAGAACGTAATGTAAGAAAAGATTTTAACGTGGCCTTTCAAAGGTGAAGAATTCCCATGATTCCATTTAATGATGATGATTCAATTTAAAAGATTTGAATTCCCAATTGGATTGACATTCGGAATCACAATCAATAATGCTCCAGGTCGAACTTTTAAAAGTATGGTTTAGATGCGGATTGCTTCTCAGATGTTGCGTGTTCCTGTGTCGGCAAACCAGATATCCTTGATATCTATGCAGAGAATGGAAAAATAACAAATATTGTGTGCACACGAGTACTTATTACATAACCAAACACATATGAAACGTATGCTTTGTTTCGTTAATAATTTATCGTCCATATAACAGAAATATGCCACAGCAAAGCGTGGCAGGGTACAGCTAGTTTTTCCATAAAAGTCTAGCTCATTATATAACAAACACCATATAACTCCAGTCGGCCGCTGTGGTGTAGTGGTAAGCAGTACGCGCTTTGACTCATCAGCACCTGGGTTCAAGCCCTGGTCAAAGCAACATCGCAAAAAATATAGAAAAAGGTTTTTTCTTAACAGCGGTCGTCCCTCGGCAGGCAATGGCAAACCTCCGAGTGTATTTCTGCCATGAAAAACAGCTTCTCATAAAAATACAATCGCCGTTCGGAGTTGGCGTAAAACTGTAGGTCCCTCCGCTTTGTGTGAAAACATCAAGGCGCACACCACAAGTCGGAGGAGAAGCTCGGTAAAACACTAACATATGTGTAAGCGCCAATCTGTTTATTTCTATTTATATGAATCCAGATTTGAAACTTTGTGCAAAAATTATGAAAAATCTGCAAGTTTCAGCTGAATTTTCAACATATTATTCTTATTTTTTAGAATTTTTTCTAGGGTAATAATGTGCAAGTCTTAAGTTGCTAAAAAATCGCGTTGATTTTTAATAATTTTTTTTCTGACTGCATTACAATTTTTTTCCATACAAAATAAATTCGACAATTGTTTTTGTATGAAAAAAATGCGTCATGAAAAATCTGAATAAAAACCTGAAAGTCTAGCTGAAACTTTGCAGATTTTTCATAATTTTTGCACAAAGTTTGAAATCTAGATTTATGTGGTGTTTGTTATATAATGAGCTAGACTTTTATGGAAAAATAATAAACATTAAATAAACAAAAGAAAAATAGAAAATATTGATCAAAACGTAGCTGATCACAAATGTAGCTACAAATGTGCTTTTAAAATTATCCCATTTTCGTTTTAACGATCAACTGACAAATTCGGTCAGAATCTTTCAGCATTATTATCTATTTTGGTATATCCCTGGGAAAAAATATGGTACAATTGAACAATTTTATACGGCAGCCATAGTCGACACGGAAATTAGAAAATTAGAGATTAATATTAAATTAACTAAAAGCTGTGATAGACGGCAAAGCTTATGCATATAATCTTACCCTTACGGACGGCAGTAATGCGGATAAACGAGCCGCAAGGTCGTTGGTTCGAGTCCCACGGTCAGTAGAATTTTCATTTATTTCGTTTCCATTCTTTTTTTTATAAGTTCTATATTTTTTTCCGTTGCTTTCAGTTAGTTGTTGACTTTTTAATAAAATTCAACTCTAAAAATTTAAGTTAACTAATAGTAAAATAAAAAATGTGAGATAAAATACAGCAAATGAAAATAAAATAATGTAAAATTAAGTATATAAATCAAATAGAATAAAAAATATATAGAATAAATAATAAAGACAAAAAATTTTTCGCAATCGCTCTAACCGAGGATAGAACCTGGCAGCTACAGGCTTGTAGCCCGCAACTCTCACCACTCGGCGGACGCGAAACTCGCCTGCTTTGTTTGCTTACTTGTACAAAAGACAACAGCTGGCCGTTTTTACCAGTGTGTCATAGAAAATTCCCCCGATCCGAGTTAATTCCCAAAAATTTCGTGCATTTGTTCGGCTGCTTATGCGCATTTTAAAGAGGAGAATGCATGAGTCAAAGCAAATAAAGGCTGTTTATGCAAATAATCGAGCCCGTTTGTCAACCGCATAAACTAAACTTTTCTTCCTTTCTTTTTTTTATTCACGAACACATGTTTGTGGTCAGCAGATTTTTTAATTGTAAGTTTTCGCAGGTTAAATTTTTTCCAGAAGAAATTGGCAGATCTGAGTGTCATTTTACGCTGTCGATTTCCCCCACTTTGCAAGATTTTAGGTACGAGAACACTGCTATTAACTTGTTTATTTGTATAAAACAAAATATTTTGCAAAATATTATTATAAAACTTCCATTCCCTTAAATGCAACGGTTATTTTCTTAATTTTTTTTACTAGCACTTAAGAAGTATAACTTGTATGCTTTTATTGATTACCTTGGCGTTTTGGTGGCCTTTTCAAACAAGTGATTTGCACTTATGTTTTCCACCTTCGACACGCCATGTTTTATATCATGATTTTTATACAGAAAATCTAAAAACGTATATATATGTAACTATGTATGTATGGTCTTTTAAATATTGGTACTTTCTCTTCTTATTTAGTACACTTTTTTTGGCCATTTGGTACAAAATTAAAAAACTCATTTATCATCCCTGCCATGTACTCGCTGCATCGGCATCGCCGATTATTAACATGTTGCCTTTTTATGTAATCGTGCAGCTCTTTTATACGTACATACATACATATCGTGATTTAAAGTACAAAACCGCGTATCGTGATTCTGCAAAACCGCGTAACTGACATTGACTGCCAAAAATTGAATTTGCTCACACAAGCTGTTGGCTCAATCCTTATCCATTCGTCCTGAAATATACTAGGCAGATATGCGATTGCTTTAAAAAAAAGAGAACCATTTTGAAATATGAGTGTTTTTACGCTCTAGAAAATAATTTCTACAACTTCACATACGCGGTTTTGCATTTTGCTGATACTCGGTTTTGCACTTTAAAAACGACGATATGTATGTTTGAATGCACGTCATATCTATTAGAGATGGGCACGGGCCGGGCTTTTGACAGGGGCCCGGCGGGCCCCTGCATAATTATTGGTTAAAAAATAAGGGGTATTCACAAATTGAGCAGGTGGTCTGGCACTCTGGCAAGAGTCGTTGCTTGAGTTATCTGCGGTTTTGTCAGAGTGCCAGGCCACTTGCTCAACTTGGTGAATACCTACATATCTTATAAATCTTATCTTATCTTATAAATATTATAAATGTGAAAGTTTGTATGTTTGGATGTTTCGGAAATCATCACGCGGAAACGACTACACGGATTTGCATGAAATTTTGTACGCAGATAGCTTATGGGCCAGATTGGTTAATAGGCTAATTTTTTAAGAGTTGCCACCTGTTAAAAAAGTTTAATATGCGGGAACGACTGAATGGAAATGCATGAAAATTTGCACACAGATAGCTTATGACCTAGATTGGAAAATATAGTACTTTTCTTAAGAGTTGCCACCTGTTAAAAAAATCATTAAATTAATACGCGGAAACGACCAAACGGATTTGCATGAAATTTTGCACACAGATAGCTTATGACCTAGGTTAGAAAGTAGGCTACCTTTTTTAAGAGTTGCCACCTGCTAGAAATGTTTAATTTAATTAATACGCGGAAATGAGTGAACTGATTTGCATGGAAGTTTTTACACAGATAGCTTATGAGCTAGGTTGAAAAATAGGCTACTTTTTTAAGAGTTACCACCTGCTAAAAAGTTTAATTAAATCAATACGCGGAAAAGCCTGAACGGATTTGCATGAAATTTTGCAAGCAGATAGCTTATGACCTACAGTGGAAAATAGGCTAATTTTTTGGAAGAGTTGCCACCTGTTAAAAAAGTTTTAGTTAAATTAATACGCGGAAACGACTGAACAGATTTGCATGACATTTCGCACAGAGATAGCTTATGACCTAGGTTAGAAAGTAGGCTACTTTTTTAAGAGTTGCCACCTGTTAGAAATGTTTAATTTAATTAATACGCGGAAATGAGTTAAATGATTTGCATGGAAGTTTTCACACAGATAGCTTATGACCTAGACTGGAAAATAGGCTACTTTTTTAAGAATTGCCACCTGCTTGAAAATGAAATTTTGCTCAAAGATGGTTTATGACCTGGATTGAAAAATAGGCTACTTCCTTAACCGGTTTTCCGATCAGAGCGAAATTTAGTACAC
>NW_016157906.1:76996-79459 GCF_001687245.7 Rhagoletis zephyria
TCAGATTAACAGTTTGCCAACACTGTGAAATCATGTTCATATGCACGGAGAAAAATGGACGTTTTTGAAAAAGAGGCGTAGCACCTCCCATACTGAATGAAAGTTTCATATTGCATATCTCTTCAAATGTTTGGGGTAAAGCACTCAAGGTTGGTATGGAAATACATATATATGCATGTATGTATGTGAAACTAATACCATGCAAATTGATTTTTCTATGCTGCGTAGCTCTGGAGGTGTTTATTGCAGAGGACTGGAACTTGGCACCGAGATGTGTATACAAAATTAATTCCATACTCAAAGAGAAGAATTTGCGTTATTCGAAAAGGGGACATGGTTCCTGCCGTACAAATCTTACTTACTCTTACTGTTTATCTCTAGAGGTGTTCATGGTAGAGTACAGGGACTTGGTACTGGGGTATGTAAAATCAATTCTAAATTCATGGAAGAAGATTAGTTTTATAAGAAAAATGGGCGTGGCACTTCCAGTACAAATTTACTTTTTCTTGCCACATATCCCTGGAAGTGTTTGTGGAAGACAGAATAAATTTCATTAAATGGAAAAGGGAGAGCCGGGTTCGGCCTTATAATCTAAAGCTCTCTTGAGGCATTTGCTACAGTAATGAGAAGTGGTATTTTATGACGGCCAGGTTATTAAATTTTAGTTGGAAATATTAGAACTCGCCGTGGCACCTCCAAGAAGGTTACACGTTCACGCGTCGTATACCTGGAAACATTTTAAGATAAACTTAGAGGGATTGATATATTTCGTATGCTTAGCGCGCAGACGAGATTTTATAGTTTAATAGTTTTAAACGGCCTAAATACCTTAACTCGCTTAAAAAATAACGAGCTATAACGAAATGGGCACAGAAATAAAATCTAACATCATAAAATTATTTTTCCTATTTGTATAAAAGCGCGGGGTGAAACCCGCGGGTATAAGCTAGTATATATATATATAGTAGTTTGGATGGAACTGCTCTGCGGAACTCCTTTCAAGGGAATTTTAAATATTAAAGGTTTTGTGATGTGAGTCCAAAAGTACACAGAACAATTTGAAAATTTAATTCTTGTCCATATTGCGAAAGTGTATTTTATGACATTAGAAAATAGGTGAATGCTGTCAAATCGACGAAGGGTTAGCGCTCCGCTGATGGCGGCAACTATATTTTCTACATCGTGGCTTTGATATAAATACATATATACATACAACAAGTGTTGACAACAATTCGAGATAGAAAACTAACTCTAGGCGAGAGGTAACTATGGTCCACCGTGTACACAGCTTATAGAGTACGTGATAGATAAAAGTTGAGAATTCTCTCGTTTGTCTCTAGCTAGAGTGAATATCTCCTAGAGTTGCTATACCGTGTAAACTTAATTGAGAGAGGATATTTTTATTTCAGTGAAACTCTCGAGAGATTTCTCTACCGTGTACGCTTAGCTTAAAGACCCTAACACATAGAGTACATATGTACGTATAAAATTAGTGACACAGTGTTTACAATAAACTGGTTCAACCTTAAAAAGTTTTAAGGATTTTCATGGCGCCCGAGCAGGGACATGAGTGCAAAATAAACTAAAGCAAAGTGTTTAAGAACAAATTAAATTTTAACAAATTTGATTTTGATAAAACATAACCTTGCGCAAACAAACATTGAATTTTATTCTGCAACAACAATTGCCGCGCGCGCCGCTTGCAAGTCCGGTTTCGTGTTAAACTAATGTTTGGTGACAACAAAGCAAACAAAAGCAAAACCACATAAAACGTTAAATATTGAACTATACAAACTAAAAAATAAGCAAGGTGCGAAATAGCCTTATTTGTATACTTCTGTACATATGTGTGTACATACATGTGATTGTGCTAAATCATAAAAAAGCCAGTTTGGTGACAAACTGCATTTTAAATTGCATGCATACATTTTTTCGTACATAAGTACATGCGCACATGCGTCGACAGTCATTCCGTTCGTCTCCCCCGCCTCCAACCGCTTTGGACGAAGAGCAAAGTGCTTCGCCTAATATCGTAGCTAAATCCGACTCTGTAAAAAGTGCTAATTTGAAATCGGCAGTCTCGCTCAAATAGTCTGTTAATACTCCAAATGAAGCCAAAAACCAACAACAACCAATAACATTGGGATCGTTGTATAATATTATTATCTCTCTTCGAGCCGATAATAACCGAATGTTCAACTCTATCACAGCGCAGCGCGAGGAAAACAACAAACTTGTGTCGAAAATTGATAACTTGCATTCTGATCTTATTTCTATGCGATGTGCTCTGCAAAAAAAAGATGGTGCGATTGCCTCACTCAAAGCTGAGTTGACTAACCTACGCTCTTGTGTGATTACTGCTGTCGAGAACATATCCAAGTGTGTTGTTAGTGAAGCTGACGTACCTAATAATGTTCTACTGCCCTTAATGCGGGGCGATGGTGTTAACAATGTTTCACCCCC
>NW_016157906.1:80147-94649 GCF_001687245.7 Rhagoletis zephyria
GAAATGTCAAAGCATACTGAGCATCTTTCTCTTTGACACCATGTCTGAAATCCCACGTGATCTGTCAAATACTAATGCATGAAAATCCTAACCTCAAAAAAATCACCCGTTACTCTCAAATTCTCTAGCCATTGATTTTTCTCTATCTAAGTCTGATTTCAAATCAATGTTAAATGCAATTCGTTTTAATGTATAACTCCTTCTATTTCTAAGTAGTCTGTAAGTAACTTTGTTAATCTAGATTACTACTGAATGTATAAATAAATAAATAAATAAATAAATAAAAAAAAATAATAAAAAAAAACACCACATACTTGTGCTGAGCGGTACTTTCAAGTGCACAGTTGTGATTTGCTGTCGCTGCGTTTGTGTTCCTGTGTGAAAGCAGGCAAAAAGCCTACGCATTCACACATGTTATTTGCATCTCCTTGGTCACTTTTCAATACATACGTATACATATAAATAAACATACATACTTGCCTGTATACAACTATTTATTTATACTAGTATCGCCCAGCTGTCGAAATTCGACGTCTTTTTTCATACACTTTTGAATTTTACCTGTCACCAATACTAACTCCTTTATGCGAATTACTATTTTGAATTACACCAGTATAATTTATAGCGAATTTACAGGAAAACCTAAAATCGAATTACGGAAGTTAATAATGGATTGCTTTATGCTAATTCAACCAAGTCTCCTCCAAATTTCTTCAGTAGCTTTTGAAAATAGACCGAAAAAGGAACTTCGATTTTAATTTATAAAAAATATGCATATGTATGTATTAATAGGTATAGATGAGATGTTTATCTCTGACTTATATGTCAAACATATACCAATAAGTTTTTCCATTATATTTGTCTGAGAGCCTCTTGGAGGTTAAAAACAAAATTGCGCACATCTACATAAACTCTTTCTTTTTTCATCAGAATCGTTAACGGTTGAGAAAGTAACTTGAAGGTTTACAACAAAAGATAATATTACCTTCCCTTACGGCGGTTTCACACGGGTTTTTATCAAGACTGGGCTAGAGCCCAATATTTTTTCATCACACGATTGGGCTACCAAGTTATACCAAATTTTATGTTACTAATATGTGTTCTAAAAGTGAAACAAATCTGATCATAAATATGATTTTTTAGGATAGCTCTCCATCCCTGCGCCACCTATCGGAAGACAAACACACAGATCCTTCTAAAAACTTTTGCACCAAACAGCAATCATTTAATGCGATTTTAAAATCTGGGAGAAAATGGTTCCCAAATGAATGATTCTTACGATTCTGTATGTGTATAAATGTAGGTCTATATAATTCCATTACCTTATAATAAGTGGTTCCAGAGATAAGCGATATGAGAATTTCAGTTTGTATGGTATGTAGCACTTTTCGTCATAAGTACGTTATTGATATCATAAATAGCAGTGTCAAATTTCAGGACGTTAGCATAAGCAGTTCCAGATTTAAGCGATGACAATTTCCATTTGTATGGGCGGTGCCACGCCCCCTTTTCCAAAATCTACCACTTTTCGCCATAAGTACGGTATTGACAACATATGTTGGTGTGTCAGATTTCGGGACTTTAGCATAAGTGGTTCCAGAGAAAAGCGATATGAGAATTTCAGTTTCCACAATATACCATATTTCGCCGTAGGTACGGTATTGACAACATGTGTTGCTGTGTCAAATTTCAGGACGTTAGCATAGGCGGTTCCCTAGATAAGCGATATGAGAATTTCAGTTTGTATGGGCGGTGCCACTCGCCCTTTTCCAAAATCTACAACTTTTCACCGTAAATATGATATTGACAACATATGTTGCTGTGTCAAATTTCAGGACGTTAGCATGAGCGGTTCCAGAGATAAGCGATATGAGAATTTCAGTTTGTATGGGCGGTGCCACTCCCCCTTTTTCAAAATCTACAACTTTTCGCCGTAAGTACAGTATTGACAACATATGTTGCTGTGTCAAATTTCAGGACGTTAGCATAGGCAGTTCCAGAGATAAGCAATATGAGAATTTCAGTTTGTATGGGCGGTGCCACACCCACTTTTCCAGTACCTACCATTTTTCACCGTAAGTAGGGTATTTACAATCTATGCATCTGTGCTAAGTTGCAGTTCCCCAGCATAATTGGTTTTAAAGATATAGTGGTTTTCACATTTTAGTCTATATGTCAGATGCCACACCCCCTATGTATCGGGATTAACATTTCTGGATTAAAGGGAAGTTATATCCTTTAAATTGGTGTATGTTTCATTGAAATCGAGCGAACGGTACCTTCAAAAAAGGGATTGCAAAATTTTCTTGTGGCGTATTTATATATAGATATGCACATACATACATAAGTGCATACACATCCATACGTACTGTGAAGGTGAAACAAGGGTACAGTGGGATTTTTCGAATAAAGGGTGTGACAATTGTTGAAGCGAGATCGTTATTATACTTCTTTTCTTTCGCCGGTTTTACGAAACTCAAGCTTGCTCTAAAAATATTATAATAAAATTGGTGAACAAAATTTTAATAAAACCAAAAACTTTTCAATTTTTTGCCCCTTTGTGGAACAATTTTAGTTGCATTTATTGCATTTGTGCGACTGCGCTTGCTCATCTTTTCGTGGCCTTGTCCAACTGTTGTCTTTCTTATTTCTGGTCGAGATTTGTGGAGGCTACTCAGTAACGTATCGTCTGCATTCTCATAACCAAATCTTCTTAGTTTTCGTGGAAATTTATAATATTCACTTTTGTGAGTTTATAACATAACTAAACAAAATTAGCAAAACTGAGAATCCACAAGGCCAGGTTGAGGATACCAAGGCTTTAAAACGACAAAGGTCGATTTTAAAGAGGAGCATACAGCGAGTAAAACCGGGCATTCTGGATAAATAAATTTCGACTAATCCAGAAGAATTAGAGTGCCGGCTTGACATGTTGAACGCAAATAGAGAAAAGATAATGAAATGTCAAGCCAAAATTGAAGAAATAGATGAAGAGGACATGACCCGTGGAGAGTTAGAGGACATAATTGTTGGAAACAAAAGCCATTATAAAATCAATTTTAGCGAAAAACGAAACCTCGTTTGCCGAAACCTCATTTGTAGCGTCTCACAGCTCAAGACTCCCAAAAATGAATTTTCCAAAGTTTAAAGGGTAATATTCGGAGTTCAAAAATTTCATGAGCTTGTTCGAGAGCCTAGTTCACAATGATCCTACGATCCCAGACATTGAGAAATTTAACCATTTAGTTAATTGTCTGTCTGAGGAAGCTTTGGGAACAGTAAAGGCCTTCCAAATTTAACCATTTAGTTAATTGTCTGTCTGAGGAAGCTTTGGGAACAGTAAAGGCCTTCCAAATGTCTGATGAAAACCATCCGAAGGCTTTGGCAAGTCTTAAAAAGGTATATGATAATAAATGTTTAATATTTTTCGATACAATATCAAAACTGTTTGAGCTGCCAAATATTCCAAAGCCATCGGCGCTTGCATTACGTACGATGACTGATACAGTGTCGGCTGTTTACGACTCGTTGCTGTCCTTGGGTGATGAGAAAAACATCACAAACACAATAATAATCCATCTGGTTATGATGAAAGTTGACCCCGCTACGAGATCTAAATGGGAAGAACAACTGGATTATGATAAACTGCCACTATGGAGAGAATGCGAAGCCTTACTCAACAAGCATTACCAGCACCTATCAGCCGATGAAGCCTCGAGTTCGAGAGCTAAACCCGCTGCCAGCGCCAACCAACAGAGGAAAAGCCATAACTCAGAAAGGACGACGAAATCTGCCTTAGTTACTTCCGACCAGAAACAGCCACTATGCCCACACTGTAAATCTAAGGATCATTATTTAACCTCCTGCCCTCTTTTTAGGGCTCTCTCTGCGCAACAGAGATTCGAGTTTGCAAAATCGGTCCCCTTATGCATAAATTGCTTGCGCAAGGGTCATACGGTTTCGAATTGCAGAGCGGATCGGTGTCGTGTATGCAATCGATCTCATCACACACTTCTTCATCAGTACCCCATATCGTTCGACACTGCACCTCAACCGTCGATCTCGCAGGCCATGCACACGACAGCTGTGCCAGATCGCGTTATGCTAGCTACCGCAGTTGTCAACGTAAAATCCATCTCCAGCAAGAGCACTTTTGGATTCGGGATCGCAGGTCAACTATATGACAGAGGATTTGGCGCAGAAGTTGCGGATTCGTCGGCAAAACACCTTCTTGAACGTTATCGGTATCGGAAACGCTAGCAAAAAAGTAAGGGCAAAATTAAGTACATTCGTAAAATCGCGGTTAACTAATTACGAATTTTCGGCAGAGTTCTGGATAACGCAATCCTCCTCAGCTAAACATACAGACCGAAATGTAAACATTACTTGCTGGAAAATACCAAAAAATATAAATTTGGCGGATCCAGATTTCCACAATTCGCAAAAAGTAGATCTTCTGTTGGGTGCTGAAACATTTTTCGAGCTCTTAGCTGTCGGCCAAATCAAAACTGGCCCTAACCACCCAACACTACAGAAGACGCTTTTAGGCTGGGTTGTGTCTGGAAAATACTCTACCAACCAGCATCCTCTTCCCAATGTCAGTAGCACATTATGCCAAACTGAAGAAGAATTATCGACAATAGAGTCGATAGTCCAAAGATTCTGTGCTTTGGAAGAATTACCTTCAGAGGCAAGTTCCACAAAATTAACATCTGAACAAAGAGAGTGTGAACAATTTTTTGTACAAACTACAGAAGTTTTGCCGTTAGGAAGGCTTCAAGTAATATTGCCATTCAAAGCTGACCGTAAGTTACTCGGTCATTCCTATGAAACCGCAGCTCGGCGGTTTCAGGCCCTGGAGAGAAGAACTTTGAAAGATCCAGAACTTCGCAAAATGTATCTGGACTTCATAAATGAATATATAGAATTGGGTTATATGAGCCCAACAAATAATAAGATACCGAGTGAGCCACACTACTTCATTCCGCATCAATGCGTCCTTCGGCCTGAAAGTACGACAACCAAATTACGAGTTGTGTTCGACGCGTCAAGTCGTACTTCGTCTCAAATTGCGTTGAATGAAATTCTGATGGTTGGGCCGACTATTCAAGAAGAGCTGTATTCGACACTTCTTCGTTATCGTTTGCATAAATTTGCACTTACGGCGGACATTACTAAAATGTACCGTCAAATTCTCATGCACGAAGAAGAAACTTTCAGCTCGTAGTGTGGAGACAGCATCCCTCTGAGCAACTTCAAATTTTTCGCCTCAACACCGTAACATACGGCACTGCGCCTGCTCCATTTCTCGCTACACGGTGTTTACAAATGCTCAGCGATGCTAATACGACTAAGTATCCACTCGGTTCAAAGGCTATTAAAAGAGATTTCTATGTTGATGACCTGCTTACAGGATCTGAAGATTTTGAATCTCTAGATCTTATTAGAAGTGAGGTAATGAGTATACTAAACTCAGCCGGATTCAAACTAGCGAAGTGGTTTTCAAATCAACCATCATTTTTCGACAGTGAGAGTTCTGAAAAATCATTAAGTTTCAGTGACACAGATTCCACAAAAACACTTGGAATCCATTGGTCGTCGAAAGAGGATTTATTTCGATTCGTCTTCTATGACAGTTTCAAAGGTCTACGAGCCACAAAACGATACATCTTATCAGTCTCGGCTCGTCTTTTCGATCCTCTTGGTTTACTTGCCCCACTAGTAACCAAAGCAAAAATCTTATTGCAAGAGCTTTGGATCCAAAAGGTACATTGGGATGAGTCGATTCCGTTGCGCCTCGACACTAGCTGGCAAAATTTCAAAGCCAATTTACTACAGCTCTCGTCGATAAGCATTCCTCGGTATGTTAATACAGAGTCGAGTGCAAGCTGCAAAATTCATGGATTTGCCGATGCCTCAATAAGGGCGTACGGCTGCTGCGTATATATACGCTCCACATACGCTAGTGTTACAAAATGCACGTTGCTTACTGCAAAGTCTAGAGTGGCTCCGCTGAAGACTAAATCTCTTCCACGTTTAGAGCTCTCGGCAGCCCATCTTCTGGCCAAACTATGGTCGAAAATTGAGCCAATGTTGAGTCGACCAATTGAGAATACAAACTTCTGGACAGATTCGGAAATCGTTTTGCACTGGATCAAAATACATCCATCTGCATTGCAGAAATTTGTTGCAAATAGAGTGTCTGAAATCCAAGAGTTAACTGATAATGCTACTTGGCGACACGTGCCAACGAAACAAAATCCTGCGGATCAAGTGTCTCGGGGTTGTAACGTGGACGAATTGAATGATTCGATATGGTTTAGCGGTCCACAGTTCCTCCTAAAATACCCCGCTTTATGGCCTACAAACACCCACTGTCAACTTCCTCCAGAAAACGAAGCACTAGAGAGGAAGAAAAATTCAACTGTTTTGATTACTCAGACTGCTGAGCGCAATTCGATCATGGATCTTATCAAAAAGATCTCTTCTCATAAAAAGCAGCTTCGTATTGTCGCATATATGTTGAGGTGGATCAGACGCATAAAGAACCCAACATTAAAATTCACAAAAGAACTGACGGCGGAAGAATTAAACTTGAGTTTTCTCAAAATTGTTCAGGTGGTTCAACATACAGAATTTGGCGAACAAATTTCAAAACTCGCCAAAGGTACCACCTTACCCGAACGCGTGCAGAAACTTAACCCATTTCTGCACGACTACTCGGAACTGTCACTTTCGTTTAACTTACTCCGAGTAGGAGGACGCCTATTGAATGCGCCTCTCCCATATGATGCCAAGTTCCCATTGCTCTTAAGCAAGAACTCGCACTTTGTTAAAGCATATCTACGGTACCTACATTTTCGCAATCACCATGCTGGGGCAAAAGCATTGGTGGCGCTTCTACGAGAAAAAATTTGGTTGATTAACGCTCGAGAAGCTTGTACTCGCACCGTTCGAAACTGCATACACTGCTTTCATTATAAGCCGAAGCTGCAGACTCATATAATGGGAAATTTGCCTGCCGATAGACTTCGCTCTACGACCCTTTCTTATATGTGGAGTAGATTTTTGTGGTCCCATATACACTACACTAAAAATACGCGGTCGATCGCCAGTAAAAACATATATCGCAGTGTTCGTTTGTTTCACTTCCAAAGCAGTACATTTAGAACTAGTGACAGGCTTGTCTTCTAATTGTTTTATTTTCGCCCTAAAAAGGTTGGACGCCGAGGGATGCCGAAGAAGATGTACAGCGACAACGCCGCCAATTTCGTCGGCGCCGACCGAAAGCTGCGCGAATTGAGAGACGCATTCCTAGCCCATCAGCCAGAGGTAGAGAAATACGCGGCCACCGAAGGATTCAGCTTCGCCTTTATACCACCCAGGGCGCCGCACTTCGGCGGGTTGTGGGAAGCGGCAGTGAAGTCCGCTAAACATCTTCTCGGGCGCGCAATCGGCAACGCGCTGCTCACCGTCGAAGAACTGCAAACGCTGCTCGTGGAAATAGAGGCGATGAGGACCCCAATGTCGGCGAGGCACTAACACCAGCGCATCTGCTAATTGGGTGCCCACTGCGGGCGCTACCACCAGCGCAAGTGCCAACGGACCCAATGCGTTGCTGCGACAGATGGCAACTTGTTTGCTGTCTCAAGCAACAGTTTTGGCGACAGTGGTCCAAGAATTACCTGACGGGCCTTCAGGAGCGCAACAAATGGCTCTACCCGCAGCGCAATCTGCAGCTCAACGACCTCGTCCTGGTTCTGGAGGGCAACATGCCACCTCAGCAGTGGGTGCTCGCCGCGGCGCCGCAATCGTTCCAGGGCTAGACGGCAAGGTTCGAGTCGCATACGTCGTGACCAAAGCGGGCGTAATTAAGCGCCCAATTCACAAACTCGCCGCACTACCCTTTGAAGTTGAAGGATCCTGATCCTGTCAAGGTGGCCGGTGTTGCGCCAGATTTTCTATTTTTTTGAATTCCTAATTAAAAATGAAATATAAAAACATAAATATATTGCGAAATTAAATTTATTAAACTTACCTCATTTACGAATTAAACCAATTGTCTAACATACTTACCACTTACATATATACGTATATATTTACATTCAACTACCTATTTCCTCTATACTTACCTTATTTACATATTTACATATTCATACTTACATTCTTATCGTACATAATCTCTTAAAGCCGTTGAACTCACATACTTCTTATATACATATTAACAACTACTCTAAGCCGTTAGTTTAAATCGTAGGTTAAGTAAGATGAAGATGAAAGTAAGTAAATCACTTGTAAAGTAGAACCGAAAGCGCGCAGACCAATTATTTCGTGAACCGAAAAGTTAGAAAAGGCGTTGTTGTTGCTTCTCGTGCACTCCCCCATAAAGATCCTAATATTACGTTCAAATTGGCCCCATTTAACTTGTTAAATGAAAAAGAGCTTTTTGGAAAACACAATCGTCCACATTGAACATTTGGAGTTAACTTTTACGGTTGTTTGATTACCAATAAAAATTCGAAAAAAATATTCAAAATCATGTTTTTGTGTCTCAATTTGTTTTGTGTGAATGTCTGCTTCATGATATTAACGCATACGGATTACTTAGAGACTTCAAAATGTTTAGTTTGTATGCACTATTTATCTCTGCGTACAATGAGACCTCATGGAAATTGCTAATTACCGCCTTGGCCTCTTTTTTGGCGGGCATGCATACAATTTTGATATATTTGATAATTTTTAATATTTTTCAGAATATAAATTTTTTGAACGTTGGCGTTTCAAATGAAAGCTTTTGGGTCTTTCTGATTGGTCGGAGCAGAAAGCTTTCTGATACAACTCTGCGCTGAACTGGTTTTCAAACGAGTTAAATGATTTAACTGGTTCAATTTTCCAACAACAATTGTATGCGATTTAACTTGTTTATGAACATGTTTTGTTCATTTAACTGGTTCAAGCCCATTTAACATGTTAAGCTCGTCAATTTGAACGTAGTATAACACATAGAGTACAAATGTACGTGCAAAATTAGTGACACAGTGTTTGCAATAAACTGGTTCAACCTTAAAAAGTCTTAAAGATTTTCAGATACCTTTTAAAAATCGGGTACTTTCGATCCTTTTGAGAATCAAGTTCTGAGTACTTTTGGTATCGATACTGCCCAACACTAGTTTTTGTGCTCCAGCTTGTATGAATTCGTGTGATAGCAAGGCGAACTCATATAAGGTAGTGTTACAGGAGCAGTTGAAATTTCCGTCCCGGCGTTTCTTACAGAAAGCCATAAACGTAGCGATCGTTGGTTCAATGTGGTGATCTTTTGCTCAAGATTGCACCGTTTGTGGGTCTGTTGAATGAATTTGTGTCTTGATTGTATCAAACAATTTTGATTTTCTGGCAAGTTGTACAACTCGTCGTTACATTAATGGCCATGTTGTACAAAGTCATTGTATTTTGCGTTTCTTTTGTTCACTAAATAACCCAAAATGGATAGCTCAGCCGAAAGATGTACTTACGTGCTTTTGTTGAATTTTATAAATGTAAGCCGAAACTATGAAAATGTAAAAATGAGATTGCTCGCAAAATTGAAACATTTGTGGGCAAAACTTGATTACGGTCGCAACGTTTAAGGCTTGCGTTATGTCAAAATGTGTGTTTGTTGCGATTCATGTTGTGATTTACTACCATTATGCGTAGACCAATTCATGAAGTCATTTTATGCGTTCGAGTAGAAACTGAGTGCATGAACACCAGTTTATGATTTAAATTATACACGAAATGGAGTTTATGCACTGAGTTTATACTCAAATTTATGAAATGATTTCGTGAATTGGACTACGCATAAACATGATAATTGTGCGTATAATTTGTAAGGTAATTTTATGTTTTTATACTCTTGTTAATACATAAATATATATATTCGTTATAAGAACATATAGTCACTAGAGACGAATAAAGGCGCACTAGTGATTCGACGGCGAAAAAGGACGCGTAAAAATTTGTTTACGAAAAAAGGCGCTTAAGAAAACTTCGGCGAAGAAAGACCAGTAAACATAGATTTATATACCTGAACCACTTTTCAACCAATAACAAACGAAGCATCAACTTTGTTTCTGATGCGCTGATTGCTCTAGCGATGTGTTTCCATAACTTTTCTGATGCGTTTTGGAAAAGTATACAGTGTCAATATTTTGTAGTTCGGTGTTATGAAACATTATACTTTGTACGTATGCAAAGCCATTGACGTTTTGGAAGTCAGCCGTTCTTGCAAAAATTACAAACCATTAGTGGTACTGGCCGAGCCGAGTAATGGTTTTTACCGGCTGTCGAATGCAAAAAAATAATTTAACAAATTGAAGTCTGGTTTTATGCTTTTATTGCTCCGTACGCTAGGAGATCTTCAAATGGACTGTACAGACATTTTCTTAAACTATTTGCTTATGCTTAAATATTAATAACGACGAATAGCGGGAGAAGAGCGATATGGAAATGTGCGGTTTAGCGATGCTTATTGTTGTTTGTGCAGCGAAGAATTTATAACCGCTACGACGAGTGACGCGCGCAACGATGGTCCAAAAATTGTGTTGTTTATGCACGCACCTTTGCATAAGCTGCTGATTAGCGGTGCGTTAGCAACAGCAATGAAGTGCAATGCAGCGACGAAAGTACAATGTAGAGCGAACGAAGCATGAGTAATGAAAAGTATGAGCCNTTGTTTGTGCAGCGAAGAATTTATAACCGCTACGACGAGTGACGCGCGCAACGATGGTCCAAAAATTGTGTTGTTTATGCACGCACCTTTGCATAAGCTGCTGATTAGCGGTGCGTTAGCAACAGCAATGAAGTGCAATGCAGCGACGAAAGTACAATGTAGAGCGACCGAAGCATGAGTAATGAAAAGTATGAGCCAGTGGCTTAGCTATCGAAAACGAAAGTGCGAAGGGTTTGCGACGACAGGTATAGTGAGAGCTTAACGCTCGAACATTCTCCCCCCCCTTGGAAGCTTGGTTCCAACTATTGAGGTTGCGGCGACGACGAATCGATAGGTAGCTTGCATACACGAGTTATGGCTCTCTTATATGTTCCATCAGCGGTTTTCCACTCGTACTGCACCATCTTTTCCAGCGAAAATATCGTCCACTCTACCCAGTGGCCACTTCATAGGGGGTGTGGATTCTTGCTTGATAAGAACCATGTCGTTCTTCTGCAAATTTTGACATGTAGTCTTCCACTTTGTGCGCTGCTGGAGTTCCTTTAAATATCCCTGCCGCCATCGTTCCCAAAAGCCTTGTTGTACTGATTGAACAATTTGGTACCTGGCGAGTAATCCAGTAGAAGTTTGTTGAAGCGATGGTTCGATGACAGTGGTGAGACTTCTGCCAACTAAGAAATGCGGCTGTTTATCATCGCTTCCGTTTGGCAGCAAACCGTGTGTAGCTCGTCAAATGTGAGCAGATGAGAGCCGACAGCGCGCCGCAGATAATACTTGGCACGCTTTACTGCGCTTTCCCATAGCCCACCGAAGTGGGGTGACCGTGGGGGCATGAATCTCCATTCTATGCCTTCTCCAGCTAGCGATGATTGAACCTTATCGATGTGCAGTTGCGACGTGAATGCAGATAAAAGCTCTCGCAGCTCTCGATTTGCCCCGACGAAATTTGTTGCATTATCAAAGGAGATTGTTCCACATTTGCCTCTGCGCGCAATGAAGCGCTTTAGGGCGGCAATGAACGATGGTGTGCTTAGGTCTGGTGCCAACTCCAGGTGCACCGCCTTTGTTGTGAAGCAGATAAACAGCGCTATGTACACTTTGAGGGGGCCCTTGCTTCTGATGCGTTGCGTGATCGTCAAAGGGCCGCAATAATCTACATCAGCTACTTCAAAGGGATGAGCGGGTTGCACACGTTCTCGAGGAAGTGCGCCCATGAGCTGTTGTTCCAGTTTGGGTTTGTTGCGATAACACAAAATGCAGTTGTGAATTACCTGTTTGATGATGCTTCGAGCATTGATAATCCAAAATCTATCGCGAAGAATGCTCAACAGAGTTTGGCAACCTGCATGGAGGTGTTGGCGATGAAACGCTTCAATGAGGGTACGCACGAATGGGTGCGTTTTTGGAAGAAGTATTGGATGCCTTGTGGTCCAAGGCAACGATGAGTTCGAAATTCTTCCACCAACCCGGATTATTTCGTCGTGTAGAAATGGCGATAATTGATGGAGCTTAGTACTACGACTAACTCCAGATGTGTGCAGTGTCTTATGATCATCGGCGAACGCTACGAGCTGTATGTATCGACATACTGTCAACAACGAGTCGTCTAGTTCTCTGGCAGTAATCGGTCCAGATTCAACAAAACGATGACGAAGCGACGAAGTAACCCGTCTGACGTAAGCGAAGATACGAAGAAGTTTGCTGTAGCTGTTCACGTACTTATGCTCAGCGATGATATCTTCTTGTAGCGATGATGTCACGGAAAAACAAAGCATTAGTTGCTCTGGAACTTCTTGTAAAGCGTCTACTGGATTGCGTGGCCAGCTGCTACTGTTCTTTGCTAGGAATGCTGGTCCATGAAACCACAAGTTATTACCGATGAGCCCCTCTACTGAAGCCCCACGTGACACCAAATCCGCTGGATTTTCCTCGGACGGGACGTGATGCCATGTAAAGTCAGCCGTGATGCGCCGGATTTTTGCCACCCGGTTAGCTACGAACGTGGTCCAGTGATGTGGTTCACGCTGCAACCACGATAAGGTGATCGTTGAGTTAGACCAGCAGTGTACATTGCTAGGCCGCGTGCTATATGTCTCCAAGACCGACTGAAGCAGCTCTGAGAGTAGCAGAGCGGCGCATAGTTCCAATTTGGGCAATCTGATTTCCCTCATTGGTGCCACTCGTAACTTAGCGCAAATAAGCGTTGACTGCACCGCGTTGTCATTGTGAGAGACAGCATAAATACAGGCCCCATATGCCTTACCGCTTGCATCCGCAAAGGCATGTAGGTTAGTGTTATTGTTAAAGCATACATACCGTGGCACTTTAATGCGGTTGACGAGGGCTAGTTGTTGGCATATGCTCTCCCATTCTGTGCAAATAGAGAGCGGTACACTCTCATCCCATGCTAAACGCAGTTTCCAGAGGTGTTGCATCAAAATTTTGCACTTATCGATGATAGGATTAAGTACGCCTAGGGGGTCGAAGAAACTTGCCACTTGTGCTAATATGGTACGTTTGGTAGCCTTCGGTGAAGTGTGTTGCGACNTGCATCAAAATTTTGCACTTAACGATGATAAGATTAAGTACGCCTAGGGGGTCGAAGAAACTTGCCACTTGTGCTAATATGGTACGTTTGGTAGCCTTCGGTGAAGTGTGTTGCGACGAATTGTACGAGAAGAGGAATTGATCGCTAGTTGTTGACCATTTCAACCCAAGCGCCTTTATGTAGGTCATGCCATCAACTGTGATAATCTCCTCCATGTCCACGCTGGGTATGCCTGCAATAATTTCGCTGCAGTTAGAAGCGAATTTGCGAAGTGGGAAGCCTCCCGATTCTAGTAATGCGGTGACTTCAGATTTTATTCTGATAACTTCTTCTACAGTAGACCCTCCTGTCATTAAATTGTCCACGTAGAAGTCCCGAAGGGTGATTGGAGCTCCTACGGGGTAGCTGCTACTGTTCTTTGCAAGAATGCTGGTCCATGAAACCACAAGTTATTACCGATGAGCCCCTCTACTGAAGCCCCACGTGACACCAAATCCGCTGGATTTTCCTCGGACGGGACGTGATGCCATGTAAAGTCAGCCGTGATGCGCCGGATTTTTGCCACCCGGTTAGCTACGAACGTGGTCCAGTGATGTGGTTCACGCTGCAACCAGATAAGGTGATCGTTGAGTCAGACCAGCAGTGTACATTGCTAGGCCGCGCGCTATATGTCTCCAAGACCGACTGAAGCAGCTCTGAGAGTAGCAGAGCGGCGCATAGTTCCAATTTGGGCAAGGTGATTTCCTTCGTTGGTGCCACTCGTGACTTAGCGCAAATAAGCGTTGACTGCACCGCGTTGTCATTGTGAGAGACAGCATAAATACAGGCCCCATATGCCTTACCGCTTGCATCCGCAAAGGCATGTAGGTTAGTGTTATTGTTAAAGCATACATACCGTGGCACTTTAATGCGGTTGACGAGGGCTAGTTGTTGGCATATGCTCTCCCATTCTGTGCAAATAGAGAGCGGTACACTTCATCCCACGCTAAACGCAGTTTCCAGAGGTGTTGCATCAAAATTTTGCACTTAACGATGATAGGATTAAGTACGCCTAGGGGGTCGAAGAAACTTGCCACTTGTGCTAATATGGTACGTTTGGTAGCCTTCGGTGAAGTGTGTTGCGACGAATTGTACGAGAAGAGGAATTGATCGCTAGTTGGTGACCATTTCAACCCAAGCGCCTTTATGTAGGTCATGCATCAACTGTGATAATCTCCTCCATGTCCACGCTGGGTATGCCTGCAAT
>NW_016157906.1:94674-101013 GCF_001687245.7 Rhagoletis zephyria
CGGCTTTCATGTTTTCGCGTGCAAGTTGCTGCAAACAACGAACTGCAAGAATGGAGCGCAACTGGTGCCGTATGTTACAGTTTGCAGTTGAAATGTCGTTAGCGGTTCTGAAGGTGAATTGCGCCACAAAATACACTGCCATTTGGCGTCACGTGAGTCAACGATGATTTGCCGATACATTTTGGCAATATCGGCCATTAAGACGAAGCGATGAGTTCGAAAACGAAGGAGAATTTTAACTATGTCATCTTGAGTGTGGGCCCTACGTGTAGAATGTCATTCAGCGCTTTTCCATTGGACGTGCGGCATGAAGCGTCGAATACCACACGTAGCTTGGTTGTCGAACTATCCACCTTCACAACACAGTGGTGGGGAATGTAGGTACCCACCTTCGACGTCAATTCCCTTGGATCAACAATTTCGCTGCAGTTAGAGGCGAATTTGCGAAGGGGGACGCCTCCCGATGCTAGTAATGCGGTGACTTCAGATTTTATTCTGATAACTTCTTCTACAGTAGACCCTCCTGTCATTAAATTGTCCACGTAGAAGTCCCGAAGGGTGATTGGAGCTCCTACGGGGTCGGCTTTCATGTTTTCGCTTGCAAGTTGCTGCAAACAACGAACTGCTAAGAATGGAGCGCAACTGGTGCCGTATGTTACAGTTTCTGAAGGTGAATTGCGCCACAAAATACACTGCCATTTGGCGTCACGTGAGTCAACGATGATTTGCCGATACATTTTGGCAATATCGGCCATTAAGACGAAGCGATGAGTTCGAAAACGAAGGAGAATTTTAACTATGTCATCTTGCAGTGTGGGCCCTACGTGTAGAATGTAATTCAGCGCTTTTCCATTGGACGAGCGGCATGGAGCGTCGACTACCACACGTAGCTTGGTTGTCGAACTATCCACCTTCACAACACAGTGGTGGGGAATGTACGTACCCACCTTGACGTCAACTCCCTTGGATCAACCGGCACCAAGTGTTTTAGCTCACTATACTCGTTCATGAACGCCTTGTACTCTTGCCGCATCTCCTCGTTGCTTTCTAGTCTCCTTTCTATTGCGAAAAATCTTCGGCGAGCAGTTTCCAGTGAATTGCCTAACCCAGCGGGATTTTCGATGAAGGGGAGGCGTACGATGAATTTGTTGGTGAACAAGCAGCGCGTAGTATTTCGGAGAAAATGTTCTTCACATTCATGCTCTGTAATTGCGTGCTCCAGCGATAGTTTATAACAGTTATCTTCTATATCCCAGAATTTTTCCAAGCGGGCTTCCAGCGATGAGTTCGTGAGTGAAGATGACTCGTTATAAGGCAAGTACGACGATGTTAACACCGATGATGACGAGAGTGGGGAATGTGAAGTTAGAGCTCCAGCAACAATCCAGCCCAACCGTGTCTTCTGCAGTCTAGGTAGATTTTTGTGCAACTTTATTTGCCCCACAGAAAGAATTTCGAAGAAAACGCTCGCACCAAGAAGCAGATCAATAGCACCGGGGATATAAAAGCTGGTGTCGGCTAAATTTATGTTTTTGGGTATTCCCCAGCGAACAATATCGATAGTGGTTCGTGGCTGAGACGATGAAATCGATGGCATGATAACCGCTTCCAATAACGATGAAAAACCCGTATGCAGGGATTTGAGTCCGACAACAGCTATGTACTTTGCTTTAGTTCGTAGCGCTCCTATTCCACTGATTTCCATGGCGACTTTGGTGCGAGAAGCCATCAGCATCTGGGCGATGCTCTTGGAAACGAAGTTTAACTGAGATGCCGAGTCAAGCAGCGCACGAGCCATGACCGAGGTGCCACGATTGTTGTGAAGTTGCACTATTGCAGTAGCAAGGATGACGTCATTAACTGGTCGATGAGCGTGCAGCGCCACTGCTTGTGCTTGCGTGGACTCTTGTGCAGACGACGTGGAAGGTGGAGTACGATGAAGTAGAGAATGATGACTTACCTTGCAGTATTGGCACCGATTGTTTGATGGACATTTGCTCGATACGTGGCCTTTACTCAGACAGTTCAAGCAAAGGGTTTTCTTCTTAGCAAGATCATACCTCTGCATTGGATCCATGGCGGTGAATTTTTCACAACGACTGGATTAAGCGAAATGCGCTGTCAACTAAGCAAGAGCGCAGATATTGAAATTTCTCAATATCATCAAGTCCAGCATTGTTGTGCACAAGGACTTTAAACATGTTGTAGAAGTCTAGCCACTCAGTATGTTTGCCGCTAAATTTAGTAAGCTGCAGCTTAGGCAAACTATGCCGGGCTGGCGGTGACGACGAAGAATTTGGTGCTGGGACTATGGTGCTACTGAGGCCATCACGTTCGACGATGGCACTTTTCACCTCACAAAAAGCCTCTTCGAAGACGATGCGATGATCCAATTCAAATTGCGAGTCATCTAGAAATTCCAGCTCTGATTGCAAGCGCTCAAAAGTGGTGAAATGATGCTCGAGGAGCGCTAGCTTAGTCTCGAGTTGCGAGGGTGTCATGGCGTTGAGGTGAAGCAAGTTTTCACGTAGATCAGCAACTCGACAGCATAACTGTTCTCGTTGCAGCTCCTTAACGCGAATGTTGTTGTTGCTGCTTGACCTTGGTGGTGTCGCCGCGTCGCCAAACTGTGGATCTGCTTTGCCCTCTGCACCCATTATCAAGGCAAGAATTTTTTATGTTTAAAGTTAAGTGGTCAGATTTCACGATGCGAAAATACAGAAAATTAAATGCGATTGCCGTTCGATCCGGCTCGAAGGACCTTGGTCGAGCCGAGTAATGGTTTTTACCGGCTGTCGAATGCAAAAAAATTATTTAACAAATTGAAGTCTGGTTTTATGCCTTTATTGCTCCGTACGCTAGGAGATCTTCAAATGGACTGTACAGACATTTTCTTAAACTATTTGCTTATGCTTAAATATTAATAACGACGAATAGCGGGAGAAGAGCGATATGGAAATGTGCGGTTTAGCGATGCTTATTGTTGTTTGTGCAGCGAAGAATTTATAACCGCTACGACGAGTGACGCGCGCAACGATGGTCCAAAAATTGTGTTGTTTATGCACGCACCTTTGCATAAGCTGCTGATTAGCGGTGCGTTAGCAACACTTTGTGCGCTGCTGGAGTTCCTTTAAATATCCTGCCGCCATCGTTCCCAAAAGCCTTGTTGTACTGATTGAACAATTTGGTACCTGGCGAGTAATCCGTAGAAGTTTGTTGAAGCGATGGTTCGATGACAGTGGTGAGACTTCTGCCAACTAAGAAATGCCCAGGGGTAAGCGCACGAAGATCGTCGGGGCTCGAAGATAAAGGCGTTAGTGGGCGGCTGTTTATCATCGCTTCCGTTTGGCAGCAAACCGTGTGTAGCTCGTCAAATGTGAGCAGATGAGAGCCGACAGCGCGCCGAGATAATACTTGGCACGCTTTACTGCGCTTTCCCATAGCCCACCGAAGTGGGGTGACCGTGGGGGATGAATCTCCATTCTATGCCTTCTCCAGCTAGCGATGATTGAACCTTATCGATGTGCGTTGCGACGTGAATGCAGATAAAAGCTCTCGCAGCTCTCGATTTGCCCCGACGAAATTTGTTGCATTATCAGAGAAGATTGTTCCACATTTGCCTCTGCGCGCAATGAAGCGCTTTAGGGCGGCAATGAACGATGGTGTGCTTAAGTCTGGTGCCAACTCCAGGTGCACCGCCTTTGTTGTGAAGCAGATAAACAGCGCTATGTACACTTTGAGGGGGCCCTTGCTTCTGATGCGTTGCGTGATCGTCAAAGGGCCGCAATAATCTACACAGCTACTTCAAAGGGATGAGCGGGTTCACACGTTCTCGAGGAAGTGCGCCCATGAGCTGTTGTTCCAGTTTGGGTTTGTTGCGATAACACAAAATGCAGTTGTGAATTACCTGTTTGATGATGCTTCGAGCATTGATAATCCAAAATCTATCGCGAAGAATGCTCAACAGAGTTTGGCAACCTGCATGGAGGTGTTGGCGATGAAACGCTTCAATGAGGGTACGCACGAATGGGTGCGTTTTTGGAAGAAGTATTGGATGCTTGTGGCCAAGGCAACGATGAGTTCGAAATTCTTCCACCAACCCGGATTATTTCGTCGTGTAGAAATGGCGATAATTGATGGAGCTTAGTACTACGACTAACTCCAGATGTGTGCAGTGCTTATGATCATCGGCGAACGCTACGAGCTGTATGTATCGAATACGTCAACAACGAGTCGTCTAGTTCTCTGGCAGTAATCGGTCCAGATTCAACAAAACGATGACGAGCGACGAAGTAACCGTCTGACGTAAGCGAAGATACGAAGAAGTTTGCTGTAGCTGTTCACGTACTTATGCTCAGCGATGATATCTTCTTGTAGCGATGATGTCACGGAAAAACAAAGCATTCGTTGCTCTGGAACTTCTTGTAAGCGTCTACTGGATTGCGTGGCCAGCTGCTACTGTTCTTTGCAAGAATGCTGGTCCATGAAACCACAAGTTATTACCGATGAGCCCCTCTACTGAAGCCCCACGTGACACCAAATCCGCTGGATTTTCCTCGGACGGGACGTGATGCCATGTAAAGTCACCGTGATGCGCCGGATTTTTGCCACCCGGTTAGCTACGAACGTGGTCCAGTGATGTGGTTCACGCTGCAACCACGATAAGGTGATCGTTGAGTTAGACCAGCAGTGTACATTGCTAGGCCGCGGCTATATGTCTCCAAGACCGACTGAAGCAGCTCTGAGAGTAGCAGAGCGGCGCATAGTTCCAATTTGGGCAATTGATTTCCCTCTTGGTGCCACTCGTAACTTAGCGCAAATAAGCGTTGACTGCACCGCCTTGTCATTGTGAGAGACAGCATAAATACAGGCCCCATATGCCTTACCGCTTGCATCCGCAAAGGCATGTAGGTTAGTGTTATTGTTAAAGCATACATACAGTGGCACTTTAATGCGGTTGACGAGGGCTAGTTGTTGGCATATGCTCTCCCATTCTGTGCAAATAGAGAGCGGTACACTCTCATCCCATGCTAAACGCAGTTTCCAGAGGTGTTGCATCAAAATTTTGCACTTACGATGATAGGATTAAGTACGCCTAGGGGGTCGAAGAAACTTGCCACTTGTGCTAATATGGTACGTTTGGTAGCCTTCGGTGAAGTGTGTTGCGACGAATTGTACGAGAAGAGGAATTGATCGCTAGTTGTTGACCATTTCAACCCAAGCGCCTTTATGTAGGTCATGCATCAACTGTGAAATCTCCTCCATGTCCACGCTGGGTATGCCTGCAATAATTTCGCTGCAGTTAGAAGCGAATTTGCGAAGTGGGAAGCCTCCCGATTCTAGTAATGCGGTGACTTCAGATTTTATTCTGATAACTTCTTCTACAGTAGACCCTCCTGTCATTAAATTGTCCACGTAGAAGTCCCGAAGGGTGATTGGAGCTCCTACGGGGTCGGCTTTCATGTTTTCGCTTGCAAGTTGCTGCAAACAACGAACTGCAAGAATGGAGCGCAACTGGTGCCGTATGTTCATGCATTGTTGCGGTTCTGAAGGTGAATTGCGCCACAAAATACACTGCCATTTGGCGTCACGTGAGTCAACGATGATTTGCCGATACATTTTGGCAATATCGGCCATTAAGACGAAGCGATGAGTTCGAAAACGAAGGAGAATTTTAACTATGTCATCTTGCAGTGTGGGCCCTACGTGTAGAATGTATTCAGCGCTTTTCCATTGGACGAGCGGCATGGAGCGTCGACTACCACACGTAGCTTGGTTGTCGAACTATCCACCTTCACAACACAGTGGTGGGGAATGTACGTACCCACCTTGACGTCAATCCCTTGGATCAACCGGCACCAAGTGTTTTAGCTCACTATACTCGTTCATGAACGCCTTGTACTCTTGCCGCATCTCCTCGTTGCTTTCTAGTCTCCTTTCTATTGCGAAAAATCTTCGGCGAGCAGTTTCCAGTGAATTGCCTAACCCAGCGGGATTTTCGATGAAGGGGAGGCGTACGATGAATTTGTTGGTGAACAAGCAGCGCGTAGTATTTCGGAGAAAATGTTCTTCACATTCATGCTCTGTAATTCGCGGCTCCAGCGATAGTTTATAACAGTTATCTTCTATTCCCAGAATTTTTCCAAGCGGGCTTCCAGCGATGAGTTCGTGAGTGAAGATGACTCGTTATAAGGCAAGTACGACGATGTTAACACCGATGATACGAGAGTGGGGAATGTGAAGTTAGAGCTCCAGCAACAATCCAGCCCAACCGTGTCTTCTGCAGTTGGTAGATTTTTGTGCAACTTTATTTGCCCCACGAAAGAATTTCGAAGAAAA
>NW_016157906.1:101038-103143 GCF_001687245.7 Rhagoletis zephyria
CGCTCGCACCAAGAAGCAGATCAATAGCACCGGGGATATAAAAGCTGGTGTCGGCTAAATTTATGTTTTTGGGTATTCCCCAGCGAACAATATCGATAGTGGTTCGTGGCTGAGACGATGAAATCGATGGCATGATAACCGCTTCCAATAACGATGAAAAACCCGTATGCAGGGATTTGAGTCCGACAACAGCTATGTACTTTGCTTTAGTTCGTAGCGCTCCTATTCCACTGATTTCCATGGCGACTTTGGTGCGAGAAGCCATCAGCATCTGGGCGATGCTCTTGGAAACGAAGTTTAACTGAGATGCCGAGTCAAGCAGCGCACGAGCCATGACCGAGGTGCCACGATTGTTGTGAAGTTGCACTATTGCAGTAGCAAGGATGACGTCATTAACTGGTCGATGAGCGTGCAGCGCCACTGCTTGTGCTTGCGTGGACTCTTGTGCAGACGACGTGGAAGGTGGAGTACGATGAAGTAGAGAATGATGAATTACCTTGCAGTATTGGCACCGATTGTTTGATGGACATTTGCTCGATACGTGGCCTTTACTCAGACAGTTCAAGCAAAGGGTTTTCTTCTTACCAAGATCATACATCTGCATTGGATCCATGGCGGTGAATTTGTCACATTTGAAGGCACTGTGTGTGGCGAGCTCATCGCATAGTGGGCATTTGTTGTTGCTCGATGGGCTGGGGTTTTTGCTGCCGTGACCTCGCCCGATGCGCTTCTGTTGGCCTTTACCATGTTAACTGTTTGGCAGCGTAGCTCAATGAACGAAGCTAGATCGTCCCACGATGGAAGTTGGAGCGACGTATTTGCTGAATTGTCCCACTTGGCTGACACTTCTTCTTCCCATTTGAGCTGCATTTCATGATCCAACTTTGCCACGATGATATGGAGTAAAATCCCGTCAGCGATTTGACTGCGCGATGCCAATGACTGCATGGCACGTAGATGAGCGTTAATGGAATCGATGAATTCCCGAAGAGAAACGACGGTTGGGTGACTGAGTGCCCCATTATCGAAGATAGCTTGCAGGTGTGATTGAAAAATATACCGCTTATTGTCATAGCGGTTAACAAGCAATTCCACCGCACGGTGATAATTTTCGTTCGTAACTTCCAACGACTGGATTAAGCGAAATGCGCTGTCAACTAAGCAAGAGCGCAGATAATGAAATTTCTCAATATCATCAAGTCCAGCATTGTTGTGCACAAGGACTTTAAACATGTTGTAGAAGTCTAGCCACTCAGTATGTTTGCCGCTAAATTTAGTAAGCTGCAGCTTAGGCAAACTATGCCGGGCTGGCGGTGACGACGAAGAATTTGGTGCTGGGACTATGGTGCTACTGAGGCCATCACGTTCGACGATGGCACTTTTCACCTCACAAAAAGCCTCTTCGAAGACGATGCGATGATCCAATTCAAATTGCGAGTCATCTAGAAATTCCAGCTCTGATTGCAAGCGCTCAAAAGTGGTGAAATGATGCTCGAGTAGCGCTAGCTTAGTCTCGAGTTGCGAGGGTGTCATGGCGTTGAGGTGAAGCAAGTTTTCACGTAGATCAGCAACTCGACGGCATAACTGTTCTCGTTGCAGCTCCTTAACGCGAATGTTGTTGTTGCTGCTTGACCTTGGTGGTGTCACCGCGTCGCCAAACTGTGGATCTGCTTTGCCCTCTGCACCCATTATCAAGGCAAGAATTTTTTATTACAACGCTTTTATCAACTTGCAATGTTGTGGATCCAGAAGCTTTCAATGTTGTGTGTCCGACACCACAAAGCAAAGCTTTGAAAAGCTCCTATAAAAAAGCATAGTGAATAGGGCGACATCTGTAGTGAAGTAGTGCATAGGGCGATAGCTGTAGTGAATAGGGCGAGGTAGATGACATCTAGATGTCGCCCTATGTACTACGTTTGCTACACCGGAAATAGACGACACGTCAATTCTTTAAATAAAATTAATTGGTGCTCGTTCGTATGTACATACATATGTAAATGCATGTGTGTGCACCTTTCTATTAATATCGTTGAATTATTTTAATATCTATTGCAAACTTTTATTCATACAGGACTAAAAAGGAGAAAATAAATAATATAAAAAAA
>NW_016157906.1:103525-120497 GCF_001687245.7 Rhagoletis zephyria
GACTTTCGGGACTATTTCGGGATTCAGGGAACTATTTTCGGATGTTTGGGACCAATTTCGGATTTATGGGGTTTTCAGGATTCTCTGGAATAATGCGGCATTTTTTTTGCCTCCGTGTCTCTTCTTCGCCCATCACTCTCCCATACCCATCCCTCCACCGCCCTTTCATCCACCTTGGTTCACAGTAATTTACTTAATTTAATTTTTAACTAGAATTTTCATATATCATATTATACGTAATTGGTCAGTCATAATCGCATGCGCTCCACGTTTTTCATTTTCAATTTCATAGATTGTTTATAATGACTTTTGCTAAAATTTCAAAATCAAAAGTTATCAAAACAAATTCTATGGGACTGAGAAGTATTATTTTCAACTTTTTAGTCCATTTATAAAAGCGTTGTATATTAAAAAGTTTTTTTTATATTATTTATTTTTAAATTTAAGTGGTCAGATTTCGCGATGCGAAAATACAGAAAATTAAATGCGATTGCCGTTCTATCCGGCTCGAAGGACCTTGGTTGAGCCGAGTAATGGGTTTTACCGGCTGTCGAATGCAAAAAAATAATTTAACAAATTGAAGTCTGGTTTTATGCTTTTATTGCTCCGTACGCTAGGAGATCTTCAAATGGACTGTACAGACATTTTCTTAAACAATTTGCTTATGCTTAAATATTAATAACGACGAATAGCGGGAGAAGAGCGATATGGAAATGTGCGGTTTAGCGATGCTTATTGTTGTTTGTGCAGCGAAGAATTTATAACCGCTACGACGAGTGACGCGCGCAACGATGGTCCAAAAGTTGTGTTGTTTATGCGCGCACCTTTGCATAAGCTGCTGATTAGCGGTGCGTTAGCAACAGCAATGAAGTGCAATGCGGTGACGAAAGTGCAATGTGGAGCGACCGAAGCATGAGTAATGAAAAGTATGAGCCAGTGGCGTAGCTATCGAAAACGAAAGTGCGAAGGGTTTGCGACGACAGGTATAGTGGGAGCTTAACGCTCGAACAGGTACCTTTCTGAAGAAGCAGTGGTTTTGGCCTTCTTTGATTCGAAAACTTCCATCGGGGAAAAACGTAAAATGGTTGAGAGGCCGAAATCCCGCGAACCTGTTGCGAAATTGATTGATAAGCGAAATACTTCCACTTTAGTAGCCTTTCAACAACGCGATTTTGTTTCGGAAAAAAGCAAGCCATTTTTATGTATTCTTAGATAAGTAAATCTCACGTTGCCTTCATTCTCAGAAGGTCTATTTAGTTTTTTCCTCTCACTGAGAAGACAGGACTGCTGACTGGTCATTTCACGAGGCATAAATATCCGATAGGTGGAACACCTCGGTCGTTTCTTTTTTGTCAGTTTCTGAATTTGAAGTTTTGCAATTTTGTTGTTTCAAGTTTTGTGTTTTAAAAAGGCAAGTGACGGATATTTCAGGGTTCGTATTTGCACACACATACTCTGCTAACACACACGCAAAACATTCAACGTGCACTCACTGCTCATACACATGTGTGTGCATAAGTGGAAAACAAACTCTGCTCACAGAAAAGTTTGTGCTGTTTCTTATTAACCACATGCACATGTGTGTGAGCCGATTTTTGTACAAATTTCAGCCCATGCACATGCACATAATATATTTTTAAAAGAATTTTTTTATTAAACGTTATTTTTTGAAAGACAGTTCAATAAAAAGTGAGATGTTGTTTTGTTTTATTTGACAGAAAACATATTAAAAAATTATTTTAAGATTTGAGTTAGAATTCGAAGTGTATAAGTTACTCTACGCAAAGCACACACATGTGCGTGGGCTTTATATTAATAAAAAAATAAAGTACACACATGTTCCCGTTTTTTTTACCAAAAAAGTACCAAGCAAGTTTTTAATTTTTTATATGCTTTATATTTGTAAAAATAAAGTACACACAGGTTCCCGTGCTTTTTACCAAACGGCACACACATGTGATGTGAGCAAGTTTTTAATTTTTTATATGCTTTATATTTGTAAAAATAAAGTACACACAGGTTCCCGTGCTTTTTACCAAACGGCACACACATGTGATGTGAGCAAGTTTTTAATTTTTAACCGACTTCCAAAAAAGGAATAGGTTATCAGTTCGTCGGAAGATTGTTTTTTTTTTCATTTCATTTCATTTCATTTATTAATCAATAAACAATGTGCTTACAGACTATATTACAAATTTACGCATTTACAGGATAACGCAAAAAATAAAAAACATAAGTATATATTATGGTTTTCATAACAAATGCCTTACAAGTATATTCTTAAAATTAAGCTTGGAAGAAGAGAAATCAAACTCTAAGGAAGAAGAATAAGCATTGAATTGACATAGCACCCTCCTTAAAGGGGTGATCATGCCATAAACGGTTTTTGCTAAGCCAACATAAAATAATTCATTGCAACGAAGAATACGTGGAGGAACATTAAAACCAATTCTCATAAGAAGGAATGGACATTCAATAGAGCCTGAGATGATGTCAAATACGAAACACATCGATAAAAGAGTTCGCCTCGCATCTAAGGCCATAAGGTTGATTAATAGACAGCGAGAACGGTAAGATGGGAGAGGTTCAGTAAATCTTAGCGAGCGAAAAGCAAACCGAGCAAAAACCCTTTGAACAGATTCTAATCTGTTGATATAAATAGAATGGTATCGTCTCCAAATAAAAACCGCGTATTCCAGCCTAGAACGAACAAAAGAAGTATGCAAATTTTGAAAGTATAAGGATCGGAAAACGTAGAACAATTACGACGAACAAATGCCAACATCGCGAACGATTTAGAGATAATAAAATTGATGTGAGTGGTAAAGCTAAGCTTGGTATCAAAATAGACCCCCAAGTCCTTAAATTCACAAATTGACTTCAGCGGCACATTTGAGATACAGTAGGAAGTAGGTACCAGTCTTAATAACTTAGCGTAGGAGGTATAATGACATTTACTAATATTAAGGAATAGACAATTACGCATACACCAATTGTATAAGTTGTCGAGCTCAGCTTGGAGAGTTAGTGAATCTTGCGGGCAACTAATTTCATAATAAATCTTCAGGTCATCGGCATACAGCAAGAAGTTACATTTAGAGAAACAAGAGGAAATATCATTAATAAAGAGCACAAATAATAAAGGACCCAAGATACTACCCTGGGGAACACCTGAGGAAGCAATAAACGAACGGGAAGACACATTTTCAATTACGACAACACAGCGCCTGTTACTTAGATACGATATAATCCACTTCAAGAAAGCAGAGTGGAAGCCTAGTCTCGCCAGTTTCGCTATCAAGATACGGTGAGATACCCTATCGAAGGCCTTAGAGAAATCCGTGTAGACGGCATCAATTTGGAATCCCTTTTGAAAGGTTGCAAAACAGTTCTCCGTAAATACCGCTAAGTTAGTTACCGTTGATCTGCCCGGGATAAATTCATGTTGATTAGGACATAACACGTGCTTAGTAGCACAGTATATTTTGTCTTTCACGATACATTCGAAAAGCTTAGAACCAGAAGTGAGCTTGGAAATCGGCCTATAGTTCGCTATATAATTTTTATTACCGCTTTTGAGAATCGGCGTAATGAAAGCCAGTTTCCAGTCGTCGAGAAACACCCCATCAGCCAATGACATATTAAATATATGTCTCAAAGGCTCGATAAGAGAGGGGCAGCTTTTTAACAAGATAACTGAGAGGCCATCGGCGTCAGTATTAGTGGAATACTTTAAATCAGTTATGCCATTAACAATATCCTCATAAGACAAAAATAAGTTACCGAAGTTGAGAGAATTATTTGAGTCTAAAGAAAGGTCCTCAGGAACAACACTATCCGGGTTATCTAAAATAAAATTGGACGAGAAAAAGTCAGCAAAAAGATTGACAGCATCCAAAATAGAGTTAGCTGAAACACCATTTAGTTGAACTGAAGCGGGAATATTTGAGCAATTCTTTTTCGACTTTATGTAACTCCAGAAAAACTTAGGATTTCTTTTTATGTTACTTTCAACATTGTGTATGTAATTTCTATATGAAGATTTATTCAGCTTGTTAAATTGAGCTCTTTAGAGAGTTGAATATTTTTTAGACAAACATCGTAAATGTTAGACTTAAAAATATTGAAACAACTAGTTGCATCCTTCTTCTCAAACAGCTGAGACCAATCTAAAACCAATAAATTATTATTCAACTCAGTAAAATCACATAGAGAGTAATTAAAAGCTACCCTCTGGATGCCAGTAGGTAACTCAAAAAATTCAATTTCCAACACTAATGGAGTATCGTGCTGATTTGGAGGAGAGATGTAACTAGATGCATTCGAAAGCTTAAAGTTAATATTATAGCTAACAAAAATCAAATCCAAAATTCGGCCTAATTCGTTAAAAAAACCATTGACTTGAAATAATTCAATGCATAGCAGATTGTCAATAAAATATGATCCTAAAATACTATTAACGTTGAATGGAGTAAGAAAATTATTATTATCTAAATAGCTCCAGGAGATATTGTTTAAGTTAAAATCGTCTAGAACGCAGAGCTGACTATCACCTATTTTCGCTTGAAGTTAAGAATGTTGTCAACATGGGCCTTATACAAATAATCAGAGCTGCCCGGTGGAATGTATGACACACAAATGTATAGCACACCACATGCGCCCTGTAGCTTTGCACATATCTGGTCCAAGATAGAATTTTCATCGAGGAACGGAGAGATAGCAGCCCGAAGATGGCGACGGGTAGCTATTAATACACCACCCCCCTACTTACACCGGCTTTAGCGTAATCTCTGTCCTTGCGGAAGACGTCAAACAGGGCCGGATCAAAGAATTCTGCATCAAAAAAGTTTGAATTGAGCCAAGATTCAGTTAATGCGAAGCAGTCGTATTCCAATTGCGAGCTTAAAATGCGGACGGTTTCAGATTTGGTTCTGAGTCCAGACGTATTTTGATAGTAGACTTTAATTTTACGACTATTTGAGATAGATTGCTTTTTTATTTCTTTTGCAGCACTTGAGGATCCTTTGGAAAAAAATCAAAAGGCCTGATCGCGACGTTAGCTGGCCAAATATCCGACGAAAGCAATTTGTCGTAATAGCATTCCGGAACACCAAGCTTAAAACTTACGCGCTTGAGAGCACTCAAATCGGAACCTTTCTGCACAAGCAAAAAGCAAGAAATCTTATCTTTATCAATACCAGCGTACTTTGCTACATACTCAATGATACTTTCAGTCTTCACAGTAGATACAAACGAAGAAAGATACAGCCATTTTAAGCGAACCACAACTTCAAGTTCTGAGTTAGCATTAGTTCCAAACACAAACGGTTTCTGTTTTTTATGCTTGCGTTTTTTAGCCACAGTTAACCACTGTGCATTGTGTATCGGAGTATTGTTACCAGCAGCGTCAGGTATTAATGCTGCAGCAGCGGCATACGAAGACGTCGGAGCGGCGAAACCTTCACTAGCACAGGGAGCATTACAAGCGGCTGCCGAAGCAGCAGCAGAAAACGAAGACGAAGAAAAACCGGTTTTAGAAGCAGCGGGCACAGACAAACCAGTATTATTAACAGGAGCAAAAGAAGAAATGTTTTCAGCAGTAGTATGAGCAGTCAAACCAGTATTATTATCAGGAACAACAGAAACGATATTATCAGCAACAACAGCATCAGTAGCTGGCACAGTACCAGCAGCACCACAATCACGGAAATTAGTAGCTTTAGGTGTTTTTGCAATAGGAACAGCAACAATGTCACTTATTTTAGATTTTGAACGCGTAATAATTCTTTTCTCATTGATAGCAGGTGGCGGTGTAATAGAATTATCACTTGCTGGCTCAATTAGAGACACAAAGATGCTTTTCAGCTGATCCAAGTCCGAAATCGCATTTAAGATTTTGTCCTTAAGTCCACACTGGGCCATACAATTAGCACAGAGAGACATTTTGCGAAAGGAAAACTAAAACTTATTATGTTTGTGCGCAGAGCAAAAGAAAAAGGACGTCCGAACTAGACAACAGTTAAACTATGTTACCGCATAACTTTGGACCACGTGACGGATATCTCAGGGTTCGTATTTGCACACACATGCTCTGCTCACACACACGCCAGAAACACATTCAACTTGCACTCACTGCTCATACACATGTGTGTGCATAAGTGGAAAACAAACTCTGCTCACAGAAAAGTTTGTGCTGTTTCTTATTAAGTACATGCACATGTGTGTGAGCCGATTTTTGTACAAATTTCAGCCCATGCACATGCACATAATATATTTTTAAAATAATTTTTTTATTAAGCGTTATTATTTGTNAATTTGTTTATTAAACGTTATTTTTTGAAAGACAATTCAATAAAAAGTGAGATGTTGTTTGTTTTTTATATGACAGAAAACATATTAAAAAATTATTTTAAGATTTGAGTTAGAATTCGAAGTGTATAAGTTACTCTACGCAAAGCACACACATGTGCGTGTGCTTTATATTAATAAAAATAAAGTACACACATGTGCCCGTGCTTTTTACCAAACGGCAAACACATGTAATGTGAGCAAGTTTTTAATTTTTTATATGCTTTATATTAATAAAAATAAAGTACACACAGGTGCCCGTGCTTTTTACCAAACGGCACACACATTTTTAATTTTTAACCGACTTCCAAAAAAGGAGGAGGTTATCAGTTCGTCGGAATATTTTTTATTTTTTTTTATTATGTATGTTACCGCATAACTTTGGACCACGTCGGTAGGTAGTGTCTCAGAGGTGGTCTCATACTAATCTGGTTACGATCCGATCAGTGGATCATGAGATATATATATATATATTTTTTTTTATATGAGAGTTGAAGTCGGTTTTNTTCGTATTTGCACACACATGCTCTGCTCACACACACGCCAGAAACACATTCAACTTGCACTCACTGCTCATACACATGTGTGTGCATAAGTGGAAAACAAACTCTGCTCACAGAAAAGTTTGTGCTGTTTCTTATTAAGTACATGCACATGTGTGTGAGCCGATTTTTGTACAAATTTCAGCCCATGCACATGCACATAATATATTTTTAAAATAATTTTTTTATTAAGCGTTATTATTTGTAAGACAATTCAATAAAAAGTGAGATGTTGTTTGTTTTTTATATGACAGAAAACATATTAAAAAATTATTTTAAGATTTGAGTTAGAATTCGAAGTGTATAAGTTACTCTACGCAAAGCACACACATGTGCGTGTGCTTTATATTAATAAAAATAAAGTACACACATGTGCCCGTGCTTTTTACCAAACGGCAAACACATGTAATGTGAGCAAGTTTTTAATTTTTTATATGCTTTATATTAATAAAAATAAAGTACACACAGGTGCCCGTGCTTTTTACCAAACGGCACACACATTTTTAATTTTTAACCGACTTCCAAAAAAGGAGGAGGTTATCAGTTCGTCGGAATATTTTTTATTTTTTTTTATTATGTATGTTACCGCATAACTTTGGACCACGTCGGTAGGTAGTGTCTCAGAGGTGGTCTCATACTAATCTGGTTACGATCCGATCAGTGGATCATGAGATATATATATATATATTTTTTTTTATATGAGAGTTGAAGTCGGTTTTTTTTTGCTAAAAATTGCTTCTTTATATGCACAGCACACGTGTGTGAGCGTAAAATGTTAGGATGTGCTGCGCATGTGTGTGCAAATACGAACCCTGGGATATTTTTCGCATCACTTTAAAACTCGGAGCGATAAAAATAAAAATGATGCCATCAACACAAATAAACTATTTGACAAATACATCACATGCAAATTCATGAGTGAGCCGAACATGTGAGGAGTGTATTTAGTGCTCTTAAAAAATATAACTCCTCAGAACGAAATAGTTCTTTCATGGCTTTACGAGCTCTGTTTTTTAAAACCTGCAAGTGTGTAATCACATTATTTTAATGAATAGAATTATTTTTATTTTTGGCACTCCGAATTTAGTTCTGAAACTTACCCGCGATGCAAAATTACATCGATAGATATAATCTTCACAGTTTTTGATGAGCTTCACAGTTTAGAAATGAGCATCAGGGGGTCCACCAAAACCAATAAAGTTTTGAAAGGGGTCTACCAGAAAAATATGTTTGGGAACCTCTGGTCTAGAATATCCAGAATCTAGCTATGCAAAATCCCAAAATGTGGTTCGATAGAACTTTTTGTGCTGATTTCAACCCTACCAAAATTATCTTGCGGAAATAAAAAATAGAGAAGATATCAATGGTTAAAATAAAACTTTTTGATTTTTTAAATATTAGTATCTTCTGAACAACATCACCTATTAAACAACTAATGACGCCAAAATAAAGGTAATTAATTTGTCTTTCATGAACGTGTATAAGCTATTTGCTTCTTTATATTTTTAGTCCGAAAATACTAAAAAACACAAAGAAATATAAATAAATTTGTTTAAGTAGCGTTTATACACAATTCGTTTTCAAACTGGTTGTAGTATATACCTCGCATAAAAGGTATTTAAATTATGTTGAAATAAGCACCAATACTTTTTTAATAGGTTAAGTAGTTTCCGAGATATTAAACACATAAGAAATAGAAGAATTGAAATTTAACTTCTTATATTGGCTTTGGTTTTATTTGCACCAAATGATTTTGGTATGGTTGAAATCAGCGTAAAAAATTCGATCGATCCACGGGAACAGGCTAAATGAGAATAAGTAAAACTAAACAAAACACGTAAAAAAGTCTACGTTCGGGTGGAGCCGAACATTAAATGAATGGTAAGAAGAGTGGTTTTACGAAATTCTATAATAATGTTACTTCTTTTCAAGGTATTGTTGTTGGTTTCAGTTTTGAATAAATTAGCATACATAAATCAAGAATTTCTGAAATTTACCGTTATATAAAAAGTGGGAGTACTTTTGGTCCGATTTCAATAATTTTAGCGTTTTGCTTTTATGTGGTAAACGAAATAATCGTACCAAGTTGGTACAAATTGATCGAACGATTACCGAGATACGTATACCATACGGCCATACGTGGGCGGTGCCACGCCCATTTTCCAAAACTTTATCACAAACGTAATTTTTGCTAAAGAATTATTGCAAAAATGAATTTTGAATAAATTAGCTTCTGTATTTACTGATTTATCGAAGATTTCGTATATCTCTAAATTATCGTTATATGGGATCTGGGAGTGGTTATTGTCCGATTTTAAATATTTTCAGCCGTTTGGTATACTGTACCAATGTGCCATGTTTGGGAGAAATTGGTGGAGCGGTTACCAAGATATACACATGTAATCATAAGTGGGCGTGGCTACGCCCATTTTCCAAAAATTTATAATATTCTTATTTTACGTCTAAAAATCATTGTAAATATAAATTTTCAGGGAATAAGCTGCAGTAGTTACTAAAATATCGCAGGTTTCGTATTTCTGAACACTACCGTTATATGGGAAGTGGGCGTCGTTACGGTCCGATTTCGTCCATTTTCAATACCAGCCTACCTTGAGTAAAGGGCAATCTACATACCAAATTTCGTTGAGATATCTCAATTTTTGCTCGAGTTATAGTGTACACGGGCAGACAGACAGACATGGCTTAATCGACTTCTCTTTTGATTCTGATCATTTATGTATACATTTGTCTATATCTATCTCGATTCGTTTTGGCTGTTACAAATAACCGTTATGTGAACAAAGTTATAATACCCTTGTGCACAAGTTCGCTTGGGTATAAAAATGACAAATTAAACTGTGTGTTTCTTAAACACCCCAATATGAACACTTGACATCTGTTCATAAACTCAAAACATTAACCTCAAGTTGTTGCCTCAATGGGAACGTAATGTAACGCGCGAAATCAATCTTTAGAATCTTCATTCGTACTTTCATCAGGTAAATTTAAAATGGAAACTAAGCAATTCCCATTCGTACTGTCATTACATAGTTACATTCCAAGCTAATAAAAGCGAGGTAATAAACATGACTTCCTAGCGTCTTGAAATTTTTGTTTTTACCTACTTAAATCTGTAGGGTTCATAGATTGATTGCACTTTGGTCAGAAGATTCCAGGTTCGACTCCTGGCAGGATCGCCAATTGTATTTACCAATATATATATATTGATTAAAAAAAGGTTTAATTTAAAATTCTAGATGAAATTTTACAGCACAGGAAAAATATTTGAAGTAAAATTTTAATTTTTATTTACAAATAGCAAAAATCACTTAATTCTAAAATTTCAAAATTGCAAAGCTAAAAATGGACAAAGTGCAATAAAACTATGAACCCTAGAAACCTAATGGGCTATGTAACTGCATACCCAAAATTTTTATAAAAATTGTGAATGAAAAGTTTACAATTTTTTAATGTAATTTTTAAATTAATTAAATTTTTATAGTTTGTTGAATTTTTATAATTTTTGAATGAAGTTTGAAAAGTAGATTTATGTGGTTCTGGTTATGTAAAGTGCTACACTTTTATAAAAAAAACTACAAACATTAAATAAACAAAAAAAACAACTAAAACTGGTCAAAATGTCACTCAACCTTATCAGGTATATAGGTAAGGGGCGAGCCCGTGCGTTCGCCCCTCCTCCCCTGCGTCCATCTCAACAAACAAATAAAGCTTATCAGCCCTGTAAACCCATCTCTGACAACTGTACCACCCTAATTATGTGGAAACGAAAATGCAATTGTGTCAAACATCTGCAATGAATTTCTAGCATTATGCAATAAACACGAAACAGCGAAACACAATAAGTCATAATATACATAGAGCACTCACACATTTTAATATATAACACAATTTTATTACAGCAGATGAGTTCTACTACATATTTTGCTTACCAAACACTTGAATTATGAATCACAAATTATTTTCTCATAGAACCTCCCATAAGTTAATTTAGGAGCTATACAGAAGATGTACCCATGTTTGTACTGAAAGTAAACCTTTTCGGAACTTTTGTTAAAAACTATGCAAATTTGTAGGTAGAAAACAAAATCTTTTACACAATGGATACCAGTAACCAAAGCAACAACGTGGTGGAGTTTGAACAAAATGCTGACATAAAATGTTTTCTTGGTACACTTTACAAATTTTGCCCCATATCCTTAAAACTAATTTCATATATTTGGAGGTTTTGTAAATACATATGTATATTCTGTTCTAGTTCTAGGAGTTCTAGTTTGCATGGCAAATATAAAAATGGGGTTTTTGTTGAGCGCCGACCGGATATTTTTTCCTTTTTATTTCAAAGATATAGTAAAAATTTAAGGTCAATGGGTTAACGTTTGATAGAAGCGAAAATTTTTTAAAGTTGTCAAAACTCATGTTTGTATTTAACTTTATTATTATTATTTTATTGTAAAAACAGCAGCAGGTGTACGCCAGCATTACACTTCGCTTTAGTACTTTTTTGCGAACCGACTCTTCGGGCCGACTTAGCGGCAATCGTGTGCACGCACAAACTCGAATAACTGGTCAGCCAAAAGTACTTAATCTCGGCGATTTTTTATGTCAAGGAGAAGTGAAAGTGATTAAAGAGAAATAACACTGGTTTATGGCAAAAAGGTTCAATAGATGCGCCTATCCAATGCCTATATAGAATTGCTCGGTGATTCCGAAAATCTAGTTTATTTTTAATTCTATGGATAAGTAATGAAATTCTCCATAAACTATATATACATCACTTTCCGATTGGACTGATAGTTTCTGAAAAATTAATTAATCATTCCAGTTTTTTTTTTATTTTTTAATGTGAAAATGAAAAATATCAAAATTAAAAAAAGGAAAAATTTAAAAAATTATTAGGTTCTGTGCCAAATTTTAGCACTTATGCTAAAGCCTGTTCTGTTACAAAAAAATCAAGTTACCAATGAAGAAAATCGATGGATAAATAAAGAAATAATGACAGGTCCAACGAAAATACGCAAACTGCAACGATTAATTAATTTGTCAGAAACTATCAGTCCTATCGGAAAGTATGGGTATATGGTTTATGGAGAATTCCGTTAGCTTTCTTTTGCCGCATTTCAGATCACGATTGTTAAATTGGTTCGTACGATGTACGTGATTAAGCGGAACCTTTTTTGTTTTAAGCTGAATAACGGTAAATTGCAAATATCTTGAAAACGCATCCATAGGAAAAAAATTAAGTAAATTTTTGGAATCACCGAGCAATTCTACATAGAAATTGGATAGTGGCGTCTGGAGAACATGAACCAAACTAAAAGTTGTTATCCAGTGTAATTAATGTGAATAAAATGCGAAATATATAGGAAAAAAGGCGCGTGTAGCAGCGTACACATGACAGAAGTGAAACTTCTTAAAAAAGGTGTGAGTACCAGGTACTCACGAAATTTTATTTGTAAAAATATGTGCACAGCATGGCAAACCATTAGGCGATTCAATTTTATTTTATTAATTTTGCTGATATAATTTATTTATTCATTTTCCGGTAACACCATCTTATATGAATTGGCCCTGCTAGCATCCTTGGGACCGGGTTATAATGTAAGTAACTGAACGGAGTGAACTGTCACATAATTATCTATTGTATGTTTAACAAATAAATGCAAATGTTTACAATGCAATCAATAAATCCTTACGAATTCGCTGCGATTTGTTACGATTCGACCCGTGCATTATAACCATGGCACGAAGTAACGTACGCACTTTCGTTTGCAAAATGCATTTACTTAAGTTGAAAGAAGACGAATTCCTTTGTTCGACATTTCTTCTTACTCGCTTTCTATATTCCAAGGCAAATTCATATCCTCACTAGACACGAATAAAGGCGAGAGCTCAAAAGTTGACCGCGAAAAGAGACGCATAAAACAAACTTCAGCGAAGAGAGACTCTTTAACATAGTTGACCGCGAAACAAGCCGCGTTAAAATATTTGACGGCGAGGAAAGACGCGTAAACTTATTTTTGTGGTCAATCATTAGTCTGTTCCTTTGAACTTCGGACTAAAACCTGTAGAACTGTCAAACTACAATTTTACTCTCTCAAATGTGTTCCCACTTACAGGTTTTATGTCAATAGGAACGACTTCCTGTAAGTTCTGACTAAATCCTGTAAACCGGACTGCTATTGGAACAGACTATATGTTTGCGAATGTAACGGTATCTAAATTCCCCAAAGAGTTTTTGGGGAATGATGCTGAAGTCACAGTCGTTGGCCAGGTATATAAATCTATGTTTACTGGTCTTTCTTCGCCGAAGTTTTCTTAAGCACCTTTTTTCGTAAACAAATTTTTACGCGTCCTTTTTCGCCGTCGAATCACTAGCGCGCCTTTATTCGTCTCTAGTGACTATATGTTCTTATCACGAATATATATATTTATGTATTAACAAGAGTATAAAAACATAAAATTACCTTACAAATTATACCCACAATTATCACGTTTATACGTAGTCCAATTCACGAAATAATTTCATAAATTTGAGTATAAACTCAGTTCATAAACTCCATTTCGTGTATAATTTAAATCATGAAATGGTGTTCATGCACTCAGTTTCTACTCGAACGCATAAAATGATTTCATGAATTGGTCTACGCATAATGGTAGTAAATCACAACATGAATCATAGCAAACACACATTTTGACATAATGCAAGCCTTAAACATTGCGACCGTAATCAAGTTGGACGTTTTGCCCACGAATGATAAAATTTTGCGAGCAATCTCATTTTTACATTTTCATAGTTTCGGCTTACATTTATAAAATTCAACAAAAGCACGAAAGTATATCTTTCGGCTGAGCTCTCCATTTTGGGTTATTTAGTGAACAAAATAAACGCAAAATAGGATGACTTTGTACGACATGGCCATTAATGTAGCGAGTTGTACAACTTGTCAGAAAATCATAATTGTTTGATCTTTCATACAACCAAGACACAATTCAACAGACCCACAAACGGTGCAATCTAGAGCAAAAGATCACCACGTTGAACCAACGATCGCTACGTTTATGGCTTTCTGTAAGAAACGCTGGGGCGAAAACTTCAACTGCTCTTGTAACACTACACTGAGGGGAAAAAATATTAAAATCAAATAGAAACGTAATTGATCTTACTATAAACGTCAAAGAAAGTACTGTATATTGGTAAATATTCAATTCAATTACGCGCATATTAAAATGACCGTGTCCGTTCTGAAAAAGCATCCGTGAAGTGAATAATCAAGACAAAAACTTAAAAAAAAAAAATAAAATATTTAACTTGCATGTTGCTTGCAGTGGAATTCGAACCCTGACCATCTCTGGATATCAACAAATTGTGGCATGCATCTTTGCGCACTCAGCTACACCCAGGGATATAAATTTTCTTTCAAATGTTGAATATCCATCAACACCACAGCACGCAATTTGTACGGATAAACATGTACTATGTATGAATGTGTGTGTTGTCACCGCTCTCACAGCGGCGCTCTGCATGCTTGGGGTGCGTATATACACTCATATATGTATATACTCAGATGTGAACATTCAAATACGTGCGTAATAAATTTTGTATGAAAAGTTATTTTGAAATTCGAACAATTTTAAACGATAATCAATTATAAAGTATTCATGTTTACTATGCATTATTTCCCTCAGTGTACCTTATATGAGTTCACCTTGCTATCATTCTCACATATGTTCATCAGAGTATATAAACACAACACGAATTCATACAAGCGGAAGCACAAAAACTAGTGGTGGGCAGTATTGATACCAAAAGTACTCAGAACTTGATTCTCAAAAAGATCGTCAGTACCCGATTTTTAAAAGTATCGATACTGAGTACTCCAGAGTAGCATTCAATCGAGGTTATTTGGTATTAATATATTAATTTGAGTCCCCATTTACATATGCAAATGCATATCCTGCAAAGCCCTTTAGTTCTGAAAATAGTATGGCAGAGCACGTCCGTTCACTAAAATTTTTGTACAAGACTGAAAATATTACAAAAATTCCACTTCAAATTTTTCATGAAATGTATATAAAACAACAACATCGTACGTTCGCTTGCAGTTCGCTAGAATTTGAATTTATTTGTGGAAAATCATGACTACGCATGAATTGTTCACACTAATTCACTCATATACTTAGCAAGTATTCTTCATGAATGCATACAACAAATTTCTACTGGGTGATTTATAACCATTCAGACATATGTAAATACATGAAAACATTGCTGCCCATAAGTAGATATGTGTATGTATGTATGTCCATCAGTATATCAACGAAGCCCGTTTGTTTCATACATACATATGTGTGACCTGGTCTACGAAAAGGGAGCTTACGTGCGAAAACTAGTTTTCTGTGAAAAAGCTGTTAAAAGTAAGCAACTCGTTTCGTCAGTTTCTCATTATCTCGTTAATTGTTCTCCGCGCCGGACGTCCAGTAAGTGTTGTTGTTGGTCCAGTAAGTGTTGTTGTTGGTCGGAATATTATTATAGTTCATCGTGTAAGTTGCTAGTGTGGAACATTCAAAAAAGTAACACTGTTCTTTCTCTACATTTTAGTACACTTCTAAGCAAGTTAGGATTTTCTGCTTTTCACCACGTGAAAAAGCATCTCATCTTCCATCCGAATCAACCAAAAAGTGAAAATTGATTTTTTGACACCTAAGCCCCCTTTCCGTAGACCAGGTCACATGTATGTATTAAAGGCCAGCGCAAGTATATTTGCCGCATTAAGTTCAGTAAGTACTCCTTGCATTGTACTCTACTTACAGCACATTGTTACTCTTTTTCCGCATAAATACACTACTTGACTTTGAGAGAGCAAATACATTACCTACTTGCTAGCACACTACTTGCTCTCATCGCGTACGAGAGATATTTGCTGCTGCCAAAAGGGAGTCGCAAATCTACTCTCTGTATACATGGAGTACTGTAAGTACTTGCTTATTTTTCATTTCTGGGTGTTAGCCTACTAGTTGATATCGTTTGCGGCGTTGGTCAGCGAAATTGAAAGGGTAAAAATAGAATATGGAAATTGAGGATGGAAGGAAACGTTTACGGCCTTATTTATAAAAAGTAACGTAGATTTAAAAAGTTGTGTAATGTGACATTTTCATAAAACTTTTGTATTTAAACAGCTTTTTCATTCTATGTGCATATGTGCTTTAATTTTTATGAATGTTTTATTTCTGGTTTCTAATTTGGTATAAAACTATTTGCAGTAATTAACCAACAAATAAGCTGTCAAAAACAACTTAAGCAAAGCTGTCATACGAAATAAAATTATTAGAGGCAAATTTAAAATTTCAAAAGTTATTGGGAAAAGTAAAGTCTGAAAAAGTAAAAGTAAAATAAAGTAAATATGCGTCTTTGTTTAATATGTTTCCAATTCGAATTCCTTATTATGTGTGCTTCATTAAATTCTATATTATAGACATCACTACAATAGTTAAGAAGTTATGCCTATTTAATTACAGAATTAGCTCAGAGCAAGTTTTTGCTTACAATCTTACCCTTATGCTTACTACGTTAATCTGAATTATATACTAGGGCTCGATATTTACAGTAGCCTAAATAAAAACTGGGACGCGACATTTGGGCAAGTTTTGGCAATTTTTCTTTAGTTTTTTTAATTTGTATTATTTTTGTATGAAAGCACAGCTGATTACTTAACAAACACCATGTAAATCCAAATTTCAGACTTTGTGCAAAAATTATGAAAATTCTTGTTGGGCAGGTTTTCTTCCACTTAGTTCGTTTTTGCACCTCCTTAAGGTACTCGTTCTTCCATCTTTTGCAAAATGAAAAATGAAGAGCCTTTAGTTTTTGCCACCGATTGATGATAGATGCTGGAGTTTCAGTTGAGGTCAGGTTCTGGGGGCGCTAATAAATGGGAACCAGTGAGAAAGTGTCCAGGCGTTAGAGGTTCTAGGTCTACGGGATCGTTCGAAGCAGGGCTGAGAGGCCTCGAGTTAAGACAGGATTCTATTCTGCAAAGTAAGGTGGTGAACTGTTCAAAGGTATT